>NW_022601439.1:0-4963 GCF_009176505.1 Sitodiplosis mosellana
ACTGCACGAATCACTATTCGGATCAGTTGCCGACGATCAGCGCCTCATGATTTGGGACACACGTTGCAACAACACATCGAAGCCATCACACACCGTCGACGCTCACATTGCTGAAGTGAATTGCTTGAGCTTCAATCCATACTCGGAATTCATTCTGGCCACTGGGTCAGCCGATAAAACTGTTGCTCTGTGGGACTTGCGTAATCTCAAACTGAAATTGCACTCGTTTGAGTCGCACAAAGACGAAATTTTCCAAGTTCAATGGTCGCCACATAACGAAACCATTTTGGCATCGAGCGGTACCGATCGCCGTTTGCACGTGTGGGATTTGTCGAAAATTGGAGAGGAGCAATTTGCTGAGGATGCCGAAGATGGTCCGCCAGAGTTACTGTTCATTCACGGTGGCCACACTGCTAAGATTTCAGATTTCTCGTGGAACCCCAACGAACCATGGATCATTTGCTCCGTTTCGGAAGACAACATTATGCAAATTTGGCAAATGGCTGAGAACATCTACAACGACGAAGAACCAGAAATACCAGTCAATGAACTCGAGCAACCCGCCGCTTAATTTTAACCAATACATCTCTTTCATTTCAAATCTAACATTTTCAGTTATTTTATAAAATACTTCTCAATGACTTCAGATAATCACAAACCATTCCTTCATCTGCTCCAACCCTATTGATGTCATCGTAGTCTAAGAATAAATACCAGGTTCAATGAAATGATAGTTGCTTTTGTTTTTAAATTGATGAATAAACTTTCTCTTTTAATTTAAAAGATTTATTGAAGGTTCATTTGTTATTTTACAAGATACGATCAAGCCAAGAAAAACTATTATTTCCGGTGGCCTCTGCCCTTTTTCTTTTTTTTAGCGCCTCTGGCTGTATTCTTTTTGTGCTTTTCTCGTTTGTTTTGTAGTTTGATTCGCTTATCCTTTTCAGCATGCGCTTTCTTCCTACTTCGATTGCCCTCTCTTTAGTCTCTACATCTCCACTTTGTTTGCCTTAATAAACTGGCCGATTGGCGCCTATCCAATTATTCGATTTGGCTATTTCATCGGTTGAAAGTTCAACGATTTGCACTGTTACATTCTCTGTGTCATATTCTTCTTCCTTTAGCTTTCCTTCCAATTCGATGGGTTCGAATGATTTTTTGAATTGATCTTGAAAACCGTCTCGAATCTGAAATTAAAGCATGTTTAGTCGACTCTGCGAATGAAGTAAAGTAATTCACAGTTTTACCTCTTGCTTGATACGCTTTCGTTCTTCCTTCACTTGCTTATCCAAGTCTTCTTTGGCTTTTTGTCGTCTTTCCTGCTTTCGCTTACGAAAACCAGTCAAAAATTCGCTGGAGAAACATAAACAACACCAATTTAGAGGTTAGATTCACAACATCGTCAATAATATGATGTTCCGAGATATTTGGTATGAAAATCGACTTACCGCCTTTTCTTGGGATCAAAAACCAATTCAGTCTTTTTCTTTTTACCACCCTTTGGCTTTGCCAAGTCTATGGTATTGTCGTTGTAGTTAGAAGCACACAACACACACTCGGTTGATTGTTGTCGCAGAGTATAAACATGAGGATTTGATTGTCAACGTGCGAACGACTGTTTGACATAAGCAGCAATTGAGATACGCACACCAGGAAAGATTTAAAGTAAGATATTTCTTCAAGCTTTTTTCATTCGAGCATTTTCGTCATTTATTGAGAATTTAATTCGGAAACATTTAGAATATTTTAATTGTTACAATTATTGGTTTGGATATATTCAGTTTGTATTGTTGGTGATTTCATCGGGCAGAACTGTTTGTAGTGTTCAAGGGACAGCAACAGCAACAACACTTGTCAAATGACATTTAGGTCGTAAATAAATACAGCAAGCCGGAGTTTCTGAAAAGAAATACATCATACCTATTGACTAGATCGAGAGGAGAGTATGTGAAAAAATTCTAATATATTTTGAAAGAGGAGAGTATGTTTTCTGATGATTCTGTTGGCGTTAAAGAAGAGTATATTGTAGTACCGTCTAGCCTCTGCGGTCTTCACAGTTTTCGCGCAACTGATAGGAGATAACAACATGGTGTCTTCGGCAAAGTTGTAGCACTCGAGGTCTTCTATAACATTGCTGAAGACATCTATCTCTTATCTCTTATCAGTTGCGCGCAAATCGCGCACATAAAAAAGCAAATTTTATATAGAACTTTTTTTTTCTTATCATTTTTCGCGCTTTCCGCGGAACTAATAAGAGATAAGAGATAACTGACTTCAGCAATGTTATAGAAGACCTTGAGTGCTACAACTTTGCCGAAGACACCAAGTTGTTATCTCTTATCAGTTCCGCGGAAACCGTGGAAAACCGCGAGGACCCGCCAAAAATGAACATACTCGCCTTTAACCATTTTTGAGTCGAAAGAAACTTACTCTTCTCTTTCATAACAAAGTCAGATGAACTTACTCTCCTCTCGATCTAGTCAATAGATACAAAGTTCCATTTTCGTTGTGGTAGCATGTTTTTCTAGATTTTTCGTACAAAAATCATTTAAACTGTGTGACGATCGATAGCTATACATACAAAGACGCGATACAAGCAAGCTAGTTTTTTTAATAAACAGAACCAAACAGCATTAAAAAGAAACCATGGCCGATCACGACATTACAAAAATGAAGGTAAAAAATATCAAAGCGATTCGCCGTATCAAACATTTCATTCATCGTTGTGGTTGTTATTGTTGTTCTATTGTTTATTTTCAGGTGGCAGTTCTGAAGCGTGTACTTAAAATTCGTCGTTTGAAAATGACTGGCAACAAAAATGACCTGCTTGAACGACTTGCATCGGCTTTGATTAGTAAGTTCCACCTGAATTTGGTGCAATCGTAATGGTATTTGATTTACAAATGATTATGATTTATAAGACTTATTTAAATATGGTTTTATATTGTTACCTCTAGATCATAGAAAAAATGATGAATATACCAAATTTCAAGTTGCCTTCAATTACTCCTACCACTCGGATCCACAAACAGTAAATTACAGCAAACGAATTGTGCGACCTCAGCAACCACTATTGTCGGAAATGAATGAAAAATGCGATTCAATTGGCGCAATTTCAAACACACCAACAGCTGATGTTGATATCACACAGACAATCAAATTGAATCCGTCTAAATCAGGGAAGATCATTGACTACTATATAGAAAAGAGAGAAACCGCCGAAAAATCCGGACAGAATAATGATAAAGAATATTATGATAAATTACTTCTGGATTTAGAGACAAGAAAATTCAAAATACAAGCAGATGTAGAGAAATTCAAAATACAAGTAGAGGCAATAAAATCATTGCATGGAACCGCTGAAGAATTGGCCAAAGCATTGAAGATTTTGAAAGATTAACACTATGATTGTTCTTGGGGCACCCAGGGCCCGCAGCGAACTTTAAAGTTGAATAAAAGTACTAAGCAGTGTATAAACCAACCGGAGTTAAGTCGCATTGTATAGATTGAACATTTCTCTACACGAATGAAAAAAAACATATACATATGTGTGCACACAGAAATAAAATGTGGTAGGTTTGTGCTATCTATTGGTGAAGATTATGATTACCACAAGTCTTAGAAAAGTTACCCCACGCACCAAACTATTACTATGCACAGAACACATGCATTTTTCGGTTGGAAAATTTTCGGAAAAGCGCTATTGTGGGAAATTGGGAAATCGGGGAATGTTCAGACCAGTCTCAATCGATCGGGCGGAAAATTTCATGTGAGGTACCGACCCGAGGGGCGATTTTCAAGCGAAAAAACCATCCATTCCTGAGATAAATGAAAAAATTCGGAAATATCGGAAGTTTAAATTATAAAAGCAAATTATAGTACTCGACCAGAGCTACAACTTTGCTTTAGACACCATCTCGTTATCTTTTATCAGTTCCGTGAAAAATGATAAGGAAAAAACGCGTTTTTTCGCGGTTTTCTGCGGTTTCTCGCGTATTCCGCGAAACTGATAAAAGATAACGACTTGGTATCTTCGGCAAAGTTGTAGAACAGCTTGAGTACTACAACTTCACCATAGACATCAAGTCGTTATCTCTTATCAGTTACGCAAAAAAACGCGAAAACGCGAGTTCTTGATAATCATTTTTCGCGAAACTGATAAGAGATAACGACTTGGTGTCTGTGGCAAAGTTGTAGTACTCGACCTGCTCTACATTTCTGTCGAAGAGGCAAGTCTCTTACTTCTTATCGGCTTCACTAAAACGAGGTGGGAAAATTTCGCGATTTTCGCGTTTTTTCGCGTTTTTCGCGGAACTGATAAGAGATAAGCAATATTTGTTGCAACAAAATCATAGCAAACCTCGAGTATTACAACTTTGCTTCAGACACTAATTTGTTATCTCTTATAACAGTCCAGATTTCATATGAAATACATATGGGGCCCTGGAGTCCCCCAAGAACAGTAATATGTTGCAAATATGAAGAACAGTCATAGTGTTAATCATACAAATTTATATTTGGATTGTATTGTAAAAATGACTCAGATGTTAGAAGAATTGAAATATTAAATCGATACTTTTCTTACTCATTGACGAAAAAAATGTTTTTGTTTTTTATTTTTGAAGGCTACGACTTGTCATGGAATCCAAATTTGGATGGACTTTCGCTTTCTTGTTTTTATTTTGGATATTACCGCAACACCGAAAGAGCATCGTGTTGTCGACGCTAAGAATATCTTCACCGGTCATACAGCGGTTGTTGAGGACGTTGCATGGCATTTACTGCACGAATCACTATTCGGATCAGTTGCCGACGATCAGCGCCTCATGATTTGGGACACACGTTGCAACAACACATCGAAGCCATCACACACCGTCGACGCTCACATTGCTGAAGTGAATTGCTTGAGCTTCAATCCATACTCGGAATTCATTCTGGCCACTGGGTCAGCCGATAAAACTGT
>NW_022601440.1:0-7314 GCF_009176505.1 Sitodiplosis mosellana
TAGTGTATTGTAGTATTTTTTTTTGTTTCTAGAAAATTTCCGTGCTATTAGCCGTTATGGTTTTTTCATAAAACTATGCTTGAAAACTTTCTATGCTCTCCGCCACATTCTGGGCCAAATTCTTGGCCATGATAAACGCCGATGATGTCGAACACAATGTGGGATTGGGATGAATGTAATGATGAATCTGTTGACATGATGAGTTCGTTGATGAATCAGTACGGATGGATGGTCTCGATTTTGATTACGGTTTTGGCTGTCGGTAAGGCTGTCGGTATTTTCATCACTTTGATCACTTTCATCATATAATGGAACTATTACTCGCCTTCTATTGGTGATTGGGTCTCTGCAGTATGGGCATTTATCATGCCTGAAAGCAAAAGCAGAGATAATCAAACACTAGATCAAACATAAAATTCTCTGGGGTATAATCATGATACTTACTGCAAATGTACGATACAATCGTGATGATAGATATGTCCACAATCAATCACATCGACGTCCTTATGGGAAAATAATTCATCTCGACAAATTGCGCACAACAGACGCACCATTTTTATATTGATAATGATAATCGTTTTAAGCTAGGTTTTAAGGCCCACACAAGACTCTAGACAAGACTACACAAAGAATTAATACTAAAGCCAATTATTTATTAATATGCTAATTTTCTTATAAAAATCGTAAAAGAAATTCTGGTGGAAATCTCTATGGAATTTTAAATCAAATTTTCACTTAAAAGTCGACGTTAATAACTGATGTTATGTCTGAAACCTAGATGCTCAATGACGATTTCAACATTTAACCGCATCCAGTACTAGATCCAGTATTCAGCAAGTTGAACTGTCAAAAATTCTAGTACATTTGTTCTATTCTAAACAGAGTGATGAAATGTAGGACTAGATGTAGGATGAAATTTAAATATTTCTCTCTCGACAAAATCAATTAACCTAGCAATTAACAAAAGTTTATTTTATAAACTAAAATAAAATTGCATTTTAAGTTCAACATAAAGTATGGTGTTACGGCGAATGACGTCACAAACAGACAAGAGAAGAAGAGCATCGAGACAACAGAGCAACAACAACAAAACACAGCACCAACGTGAGAGGCGACGCGCACGCAGGCGACACACTTCACATTTGTCATTCTCTTTAAATTCGTAATACTTGTTGTTGGTGGGATTTTTGCACTCACGTTTTCTAGGGAATTGCATTGTGTACATAGGTTTTTTGGTTTTTTAGGTAAATTAGCTTCATTTTTTGTACATTTTCGACACATTATAATTCGCAGATGCAACGTACGACTGAAACTGTTAGATAGGCTAAGAATATGCAAATAAATTATTGGAAAATCACAGCAGATAAACCGGGAGGCTGCAACATTGACTTCTTTCCATACTAATTTGACGTTTGTCAGTGGTGAACGATTTTACAGCGCCATCTGCACATATTTGACTATTCAAAGTGAACTAGCTGTCATCAGTATCGATGAGTTATCGATGCTCAATTTTGGGTCATAAACGGCACATTTGAAATTTTCAATGTACCGTTTACGACCCAAAATAAATTGAGCATCGATGACTCAACGATACTGATGACAGCTAGTTCACATTGAATAGTCAAATATGTGCAGATGGCGCTTTTTGTGTTTGAAGCGCAACGTTGCAGCTGCCCGAGATAAACCCGTTCGTTTCTTTTGCTATTTTCACCATTTTTTCGTGGCGATTTGAAAAGATTGCCAATTCACTCAGTGTGTGGATCAGTCTGCCACTGCATTTTTTAGGAATAAAAAATTCGTATTCGGCCGTGTGTGGATAACTCTGCCTTGGCAAAATTTTCGTTTCATCGTTTCGGTCAAGAGTGGATAAATCTGCCCTGACAAACATACACATTCATTTTTCGTTTTTCGCTTCATTCAAGAGTGGATAAAATCCGCCTTGACAAAAAATACACATTCGTTTCCATTTTCGCTTCATTCAAGAGTGGATAAATCCGCCTTGAGATATTCATTCATTTCATTCAAATTTCATTAATAAAAACTTTCGATTCATTCCAGGCCCACTTACAAAATTCAAAGCAAAATTCAAAAACAAAAAAAGTAAAAAAAAATTTACTCATTCATTTCGCTTCATTTCATTCACTCATAACAATTTGCTTGTACATTCCTAGTGCCAGCGAATTTATATGGAAATGTCATTTTATATGTCATTGTAGATGTCATCTGAGCGCGTAGTAGTGGCAGTATCCATCCAGGTATCTATGTCAACATAACCTGAATAATTTGATAGCAGTGAAATATAACGACCATTAAAAGTGTGGACATTCAACAATTCCGCTACCATCCCTAATACCATCCTCTCCAGCATCTTCTATTTTTTTCCATAAGCCATGGTAAATTTATACTAAAATTTATAACCATTTTAGTTATTTATTCTCACATTATATTTCTTAAAAGTCTAACTTTGAATGAAAATATTTCATTCTCAGGCATATGTAACCTGGAAAAATGTTCAGGCTTGTGACTGTTTGAAGGAAATATTGAAACAATCAGGTTTTGATGAACCACAACACTTATATGGGTTAGCACTAGGGTTAGCAGAATTGAATCAACTCCTAGATGAACTCGAAGAAAACATCAACTCCAACAGAAGCATCATTTCGAATATCCAAATAGATTGTTCACACATAAATAATTACAAGATTAGCCAAAATTTCAAGTTTCTTCCTGGGCATCGAATTGTTATACGAAAATTGGTGGAAAACCAAATTGAAACTAAATTTGAACACCCATCGTTTTCAATATTATTGCAAAATCTCATTCAAACGGCAGTAAACAATTACGGAAAATCGTCATCAATATATAGATATCCTGAATTATTGATGGACTTTGCAATATATCTATATATTATGGCAGGAAAATCATGTTATGAAGTGATTGCTGCCAATTTACCACTTCCAGCCGCAGGAACTGTTTGTAATAATGATTTGAAAATTCATAACTAAAATATCTAGTAAAATATATTTCACTAATACAATTTTTATTTTCAGTGAGACATATACAGGAAGACAAATCGCGTGTAATAGAAGGAGAATTGAGATCCACACAATTAGCCAATTACCTGAAGGTAGTCAAATCTCCAAATTATGTTTTCCTTTCGGAAGATGCTTCGGGTGTCGTACAAAAAGTCGTATACGACGCCTACTCGAATCAATTGGTAGGGCTCGTAGTACCATTAAATGAAGCTACTGGTATTCCAAAAGCATTTTCGTTTCAAGCAACAACTGCAGAGGAAATCGAAAAGCATTTAAAAATGCCTCAATCGACATTAGTTTATATCATAGTTGCACAGCCATTAACAGCTGGTGCTGCTCCGTTCATCTTACAAATATTCGGAACAAACAACACATTTAATACAGATGATGTGTTGAATCGTTGGGAATATACTTTGGCTGAACTGAAAAAGTGAGTATTATTGCCTGCTTGTGCCTTGTTTGTTTTCTGGGCAAGTTTCTGATTTTAATTCAAGATTTATTTTATTATCATTGCACAGAGTGAACATCAACGTAGTAGGGATATCTTCAGATGGTGATTCTCGTTTACTCAAAGCGATGATTAAACGGATGAAATTCGGGCTGACACCTAGCTGTAATCTCATGGAGTTTAATGATGGCACGCTAATATGTGTGCAAGACACAACTCATGGAGGGACCAAAGCGAGGAATCGTCTGTTAAATCCTTCAATTGTTTTAAATATAGGCAATAGGATTGCATCTATTGTTCACATCGAAATACTACTAAAAAAGGTATCAAAATCAATCCATGGGCTGACTTACTCTGATATTTTGCCAGAAGACCGTCAAAATTATTATTCATTGCAAAAGTTAATGGAAAATAGAGTAATTGATGCATTAAAAAAAAATGTGGCTGATTCTGAAGCAACTGTAAAGTATCTGGAGCTTTGTAGCCAAATAACGTCGAGCTATTTGGATAATAATTTGGAGCCACTTGAAAGAGTCTATCGAATTTGGAATGCTCTATATTTTCTCCGCTGCTGGCGTATATGGATTCAATCCAAAGACAACAAACATACATTATCTGAGAACTTTGTGTCAAGAAACTTGTATTTGTGTGTGGAGATTAATTCTCACGCCCTGATTTATTTAATCAGAAGCATTCGAAATAGTCAACAATCATATCTATTTGTACCAACAAAATTTTCAAGTCAACCTTGTGAATTTTTATTCCGGCAAATGCGATCGATGGGAACGGTGAATTTCACGAAAATAAATTTTACGATGAACGAACTATTGCATATGATTGGAAGAGTGGAACTTATAAACAAATTAGTGTATTCCAGAAAGGAAATTAAATTTCCACGTATCAATCCAGGTATCAATATGACTAACAATATGGAACAAATTGAATCAAAGCATGTTATGCCATCTGACCAACAAATCTTAGATGCGATTCAAAGAGCCCAACGAGATGCCATAAATAGCGCAAATAAATTTGGTATGAATGCCACAGAAAGTTCTGTCACTAACGTTGATATCAGCCTTGATGAATCTTTATCAGCACCATGTAGGAGAAAAGAACAGACAAATTCAGAAAATTGCAGCAATGACTACCTAGATGATGATGAGCTATACGATGATGCTAACGTACTCGAACAATTATTGGACGTAAATATTACCACTAGCATTAGCAATACACGTACAGAGCGAAGTACAGAGACTGGAGCTGGTGCTGGAGCTCATCCATTGGAAGACGAGAACCCTAGCGAGTCTATTTACGAACAATTTGATATAGAATTCAACGAAAGGATTACCGAAGAACAGTCCGAGTGTCGATACAATCAATCTGAAAAAAATGGTTTTATTGAAATTATAAATTCCGATGGTAGTATATCCAATGTACGAAAGTCCACTTTTGTTTGGAGTTTATTAGAAAATAAGAGTAAATTGAGCTCTGATAGGTTGAAAAGAGTTCAAGGACCTTCGAGCAATACAGAGCCAAAACGTAAAAAACAAAAAACCGTGGATAGTGAAGCATCCAAAAAGCATAGTGAACAGATCATTTTCAAGGCCACCGATATTGAGGTTGGTGAATGGGCGGTATTTAAAGTAAATGATGAAAACCTGGATAAAAACGATGTCATCAATTGCCAAAATGCTAGCCAAAATGTTAAAAAATTCATAGAAAAAAATTGTTTGGTCGGTATAATTTTGGGGTTTAAAAATATTGGTGAAAGGGGTCAAGGAATCCAGTATAAATACAGACATGCGAAAACCCCATTGGATGGAGATTTTAAATCGAATCTACAAGTTTTAGGAGCTTGGTATACATGCAATGAAAGTGGAACTTTAAGTGCAGTCGAAAATAAGAATAAAATTAAAATACACATGCAAAATTATATTGCGACTATGAAAACAGCCATAACAGTGTAAAATGTACAAGATAATTCAAAACTCTCATATCAACTTCCATGTGAACTTTCACAATTCTGTGCAAAAATTTTGGATCATGTTTCTTACTAGCTTTCTTTATACATTAAAACACTGAATAGCGATTTCAAAGAGAAAAAATACGAATTTATTGATTTTTTTGTATTGATTACATTTCTCAATTTGTCAACCTAGATTGTAAATAATTCGTCGAGAAAATTTTTGATTCTTTTTTATTCGAAAACGCGGCAAACATTATGTTTTATACAAAATTCCTTAGTAAATTCACTAGAAAAAAACGAACATAAGGTTTCTATTCTTAGCTTATGCCATTGCTCGTGCCATTGCTCGTGCCATTGCTGGAGCCATTGCAACTGCATTCACCCGGACCAACCGGATCTACTCGCTTGATTTCGATTTCCATTTGAATTGTTTTATCTGGCGACATGTATCGATTCAAATCTGCCAACGAAATGAAGTCTTCAAAGCCGTTCCACTTGTTTGCATTAGCACTGATTTCCCACGTATCTGTAGTACGAATGTGTGTCATTGGATTGTCACTTGATAGCCAAGTGTTATCGTCGGATTTGTAGGCCAGCAACTTGAACTTTGATTGCAATTTCATTGGTACATCACCATCGTTTCGCCAATTCCACATATGGACACACAACGAACCGTTTTGATCATCGTTTTGGTATAGTTGAATTCTCATTGGACAACGAAAAAATGAAAATTCACGCGATAAAACTGCTGAATCCTAATACATGAACAGAATTAAAATAGTAAGCTCAGTTCACAACAAATCAAATATTTGAATTAATTATTGAAATAGCCTAGAAAGTACCTCTGTAACTTTATTGAAAGTCAAACCCAGCTTCAATTCAGTTGACTCGACACCGTAATAGCGTACCGCTGGGTTTTCGTAGAATCTTTTTGGCTTGTCAGCTTTCACTATCACCACCATTTGAATTTGTTTGTTGTCGTCAATATATTGACTGGCTGGATCGATGAGCTTATCCCAATCGATAAACGGTGTTAGAGACCATTTTGGATGCATTGTACTAAATTCTCTCGGAGCAATTCTTTCGATGTATGATGGGCTGTTTTCATCAAATGACTTCAATTCAATTTGTGCTGATGCGATGCAGCTGTATAAACTGTCATGATGTTGAGGTAAACGTACCAAATGAACATCGAGTGAAGAATCGCCATTCTCGTGTTCGGTTTTTTCCACGTCAAAATGCCAATCTATTTGACGAAGTTGAAAAGCGAACCTTTCTGACATGAGAAGGTTCGCGTCTATAATTGTTAATTGGAATTTGGTTTCCAATGTTTCTGAAAGAAATACTGCCATTGATTTTAATTTTTGAACACTGATTCGCACTGATTACCTAACGTCTTTGCTGTCAAAGTATCATCTAGGTATCATTTGACAGTACACATTCATATATATACATTGATACACATTTATTTGCTGTACTAGATGCAGACGAATCGGTATTACAGTTCGTAATATTGATAATACCGCGCTATATCGCGCTGTATCTCACAAAATTTCAGAAAAGTGCGCAAAAGTGCGGAAAATTTTCAAGAAACACTCGGAAATTGCTTAATTTGTTTAATATCTCAGAGAGCGTTTTCCCCCTAGCAATTTGCCTGAGATTCATATATACTCATACCAATACGCCGGGCCTGGAACTAAATTAAAAGAGCGTTTAGCACGCGGAGATCCGGGGAAAATAAATTGGATGTGGCATGCAAAGACCATGATATTGCGTATGCGGCATGTGAAGATACGAAGAGTCGTCGCAAAGCAGATAAAGTGTTGATTGGGCGAGCATTTAAGCGCATATACTCAAGAGACGCT
>NW_022601441.1:0-4399 GCF_009176505.1 Sitodiplosis mosellana
CACCAAACCGTGTGCTCCACAGAACAAGGCGTGAATTGTGCACACTCGTTCACTTCATTCACGTAAAATAGTTAGAATCGAATCTGTTCAAGTCGATCGGTCAAAATTCTTTGCTAAAATAACCTTGGCTAAAAATACGGAACTAGAGTCGAATCTCTCATGTTTTCTAAACATCCGAACGTAATCAAAGTAGAAGAGTGATCGAAATAATGAGTGGATGTGCATGTCAGCCACAACACGCAAACAGAACAATCAAATGTCCACTTAAGTGAACGTCAACTTTCTGCGTGAGAAATTTGTTCATCAATTCAAGTGGAATATTTTTCGTGCAAATCAAAATTGGCATATTTGTGACGTATCCACCCACGCACATGATCATGACGTCACATTATTTAATCTGAAAAAGTTCATTCCGAACTGTTGACAGCGTATGTAATGAATAGATTTCAATCGAATTGAAATATGCTAGAGCAAATTCATACAGTATACCGAGTTGACAGTGTCGGAACAAAAAAAAACAGATTCATCGAGGCATAGCTGCGCCATGAATACGTGCAAATGTGTGACAACAATAAACATCGGGAAAAAAATCACAGCGCAGCAACTTGTGCATAACATAAACATTTCGGCACACGTGGCGCGATTGGCATCAAAAAAACAAGTTCCATTTCAATAACACACACAACAATTGGAATCGCTAATTTATTTGTCGTCTCGATTGGCAGCGAATGAATGATGCGATACAGAGCAGTTGCCATCGTGTCTCCAACGAGTGTAGTTCATATTTCAGTGGCTTTTGAGTTGACCTAACGAAGTAAGTACCGCACATCAATAACCAACACGATAATAAATCAACACAAGGTGTTTTTGTAGGAAGTAAAAATTAAACCTTGGATTTTCGTCGTCTAAAAATTAGTGTTTTTGATTAGTTGAAAGAAAAAAAATGGCTTGAATACAATTCAATGAATAGTGAGATTGTTCGAGATTTGAGATTATTTTGATCGTAAAGAAGAGCCACATTCAGTGAATGCATGAAATTTTGGCAGAAAAGTGACACAAAATGATGAAAAAATGAGAAAAGCTTGAATTATTCAACTAGAAGTGATCAATATAGCACATTCAAAGTAAATAAGATACAAAAAATCGATCATTTTAAAGGCAAACTGATTTTTGAAAGAAAAAACAGAGACTTTTCTTGAGCAAAAATGAAGAAAAGTGAAGAAAAAACGGAATTTTCGAAAGAAAAATTTGAATTGTCCAAAGAAAATGTGAAGCATTCAGAAAAAAATGTGAAATTTTAGAGAGAAAGAGAGAAAATGTGTAACTTTTTCGATAAAATGATAGAAAAATCATGAATTTTTAATGAAGAGGTGAAAAAATATCGAATTTTTCTTCAAAAAAAAGTCATTAAAAAACAAAAATGGACAAAAGTTTGAAAAAAATCGACAATTCAGAAGAAACTGACTTGAAAAGGAAGTGAAAAATGAGAAAAAAATGGAATTATTCCAAGAAATAGTCTCAAAAGAAGCGAAGAAATTGGAAACAAACAGTGTGAAAATATTGAAAACTTACAAAGTTTCCATCAAAAATAGAAAATATAGCAATGAAGTGAAGAAAAGAAGTAATTTGTGAGAAAAAAGAACATTTTTGAGGCAAAAGTTTGAAAAAAGTAGAAAAAAAAGTAAAATTCTCAACCAAAAGATAGAAACGACATCGAATTTAGATCATCGAAAAAAATGATCTGAAAAAATCTGCTAAAAAAATTCATTGAAAAAAAATCTCTCATAAATTCCATTTAGTGTCTTTGTGCAAAACATAGAAAAAGTTTGAAAGCCAACCGATTCGTACTTAGGCTTGTTGAACTTGTGTTGCGACCTTTCCACAAGTGCTAATCGCCTTCTTGTAGACTATTCACCTTAAGTACATTCATCCCTGGGTGTATTTGTTGTAGTCGCATCTGTCACTTATTTGCCGCACTCATACGTCAAACTGGTTGGATCGCATTAGAATGCACAACCGAGAAAAACATTGAACACAATTTGTTGGTTTTCGACTTTTTTCCATCAATTTTGTGTCAAAGAACCAGCAAAAATTAACAAATAATTCATCGTTCACTGTGTTTTTCTTTCCAGATAAGTGATGGGTTCGATTGGCATTGGAACATTTTCCACCAGCAAAAACTAAAAGTCTAGAGACTTTTTTCAACCAAATTCAGTGTGTTTAACCAGTGCAAAGTTCTCAAACAAAATTCACGGGACACAAATCCACTGGATTATAATCAAATGCATGACCTTTCCCGCTGTGATACATTGAATTGATTAGTGGTTTTGCATGTTGTGATATCGTTTTGTTAGTAAGTTTTATTGATATATCAAAACAAACAGAAGAAACCGGTTAATATGGATCAAACGAAAAATGGTGATATGTCGAATGGAAAAGGTACACAGAGACCGAGCCGATTCCGACGGATTTTTGCACAGGTATGTCAATCAGTTAGAGAAGAATTTGTCGCTTTGAAAAGTGTTATTCGGATTGAAATATGTAATTTTGAAGCCGACGGGAAAATAGTTCATTTTTGGCTCTTTTAGTGACAAATTCTATGGTTAAAATTGATTCCATTCGGTTTCAATCATCAGATTTTGTTCAATTTTCATTTCTATTTCGATTGTTTGGAACAAAAACGTGGAAATTGTGTAAATTTTTGCATGGAATATGGAAATTTGGATAAAAACTCGACATTTTTCATTGATAAATAGATTTTTTCATTGAGAATTTGCATTTTTCATAAAAAATTTGATTAAAAAACGTAAGTTTTGATCGGAAAAAGGACATTTTGAAAAAAAAAAAATGAGAATGTTGACAGAAAAGTGAAAATTTGGATCGACAAATGGAATTGTTTTCATTGCAAATCGATATTTCTACTCAAAAATGAACATTTTATTGGCAATCATTGAAAAATTGGAAGTATCACATAAAAAACGCTTTTTGATTCCAATCTTTTTGTTCTTTTTCCCACATGTTTAACCAAAACTCACAGATTGTTGCGACCACAGTCAAGAATTTCCTGCTGTTCGACTTGGGACTGTGTTTCTCGTTGCCGACAATTGTGATACAATACATATATGGTCAAAAACGCGGCGCACGGTAACGTTACCGACGTTTTTCACATGCTCATTACTCCGCTATCATAATAGATAACAAGAAAGAGTAAAGGCATAAAATGTAGCTAATTGTCATAAAATTCATTTAATACAAGGAACTCTACAGTCTGTGTACTTGTTATGCTAAATATGTGCAAAAGAATAAGAAGGTGTTAAAAAAATGTATGAAAATTTGCGAATTTTCAAGGTTTTTTACACACGATTATATCTCTACAAAAACCAAAAAAAGGTTCCATTTTATGATTCGATTATTGTCGCCCCTTACTCGACCTACATTTTTTGTCTTCACTCTTTTGAAATATCTCTTATAATGGCCATGTTATGAGCACATTTGTATGTCGGTAACGTTACACCTCTGCGTTTTTGACCATATACAGAAGAATCCTCACTCTTCTCACAGTTGCGACCGATGTGTGTTGTGGCCGAATGCTATCGCATGCCGCTATTGCAAGTGTATATTTATCAACAACATCACGTTAGATTTTTGTTCTCAATTATAAGAATTCAAATACTTTACACTCGCACACACAAAGCAACACGCTCAAAACATGAAAATACCGATACGGTGTGTGTATGAAATATTGCAAATAATTTATGTTGGTGTGTGGTACAATATGACTTGTTGCCTTTTTCATACAACCGTGAGCAGTGAGCATCACAAATAAATAACTATTCATTTCAATACGTGTTGGTCATCCTTCACTCAAGCGTCGGTTGTAGCGTATTACACACGCTCATTGAAGTGCGAAAGGGACAATCGATCATATTACTATCATAGTACTATCGTTTACCTTCTGTACTACGCATCTATGTAGATGACACAGAGAGCGACAGATGCCGGAATATATCATGTATGCGGACACTGCATTTTTGTTTGTGTTTATGTTTGTGTATCTCTGTGAGGGAAACAACGTAAAATCGGTGTAGTTGTTGATGTTTACTAAAATGAAACACGGATCGAAGCACTAGAGCGACATCTGACAAGATTATTCCCATTGGGAAGAAATGAGTCGAATTTTAGGTGAAGTTTTTTTTAACATAACCCTAAATTTCTTTTCTCAGAGTATCAGAGATGAAAAATCGAACATTGGAAAATATCGAGCTGCATTTTTCGGAAAATTCCAAGGGAATCACTGACCGAAAAATTACCACGAAGAGTGGAAATTCGGCGTCAAAAGAGTTTTGAGAGTATGTACAATTGGAAAGCCTGAAGTGAATTCAAGAAGAGCGAATGAAGG
>NW_022601442.1:0-44405 GCF_009176505.1 Sitodiplosis mosellana
CTTGAAAATGCGTTTTCGAATGAGTTGGACGTACAATTTTTGTATTATATCTGTGTCAAATTATGGCGTAGATGGTTTTAAAAAAAACCAAATTCCCAAATTCAATCGCATGTTTCCAATAGCTTTTCCTTGAATGGCCTATAAAAAATGGTGGAAAAATCACAATAATCGAAAAAATAAAAAGATTGGCCGAATCTTCTATATATATGCCCAAATACTATAGGAGTAGAGCATATTTAATTTGGGGCAACACACTGGTCGGTACCAAATTAGGGTTGTATAATGGGTTAAGCAAAGACATGTTTGCAAATTTTACCATTTCTTTCATCCGCTCTGGCATTTTTGATTCCAACTGGAGAAGAGATAGTATTTAAAGTTATTCATGTAGAGAAGAACATTTTTTCATTTTATCATTCATCAAGTTCAATAAAGCAAAAACCTCTTTTTTCCCATCAACTAGATAATTTTTCTAGAAAAAAAGAAAAAAAAAGTGTTTGCTTTATTCCGAATCAAGCACCGATTTCATTGAATAATCCACTTTCTTTGATTAGACACAATACAATGAATATTATACATAGCCTACTTTTGGGCGTTTTTTCTGAACAACGTCTTTCCTGTCTAATGCTTCATTGAAAGAGATAGAAGAATTCAAAAATATCAACCGAAGCTATTTATGTTTGAAAATAAAAGATTAAATTAGCTGAAAGAAGGATGTTGACAACAACCTCCCCGAAAAGAATGATGCAATTTGAATTGAAACGGTTTTCATGCCTAATATTTGAGATGAATTCATTATGTGAATGAAACAGGCAAAAACAAACCGGCTCAAAATCATTTCTGTCGAACATCAATATCAAGATC
Source organism: Sitodiplosis mosellana (assembly GCF_009176505.1). Taxonomy (NCBI): domain Eukaryota; kingdom Metazoa; phylum Arthropoda; class Insecta; order Diptera; family Cecidomyiidae; genus Sitodiplosis; species Sitodiplosis mosellana. Next base: position 862 of record NW_022601442.1, read on the forward strand.
ATCTCCTTTGTCATGTCCTATATGGCTTTATCATTTTCATCGGAAGAGAAAATAAAATGAATTATCATCATCAGTTGCTAAATTGAAAAGTCGTGTGTTCCTATATATTATATCACTGGCCAAAGTCCATAGATTCACTGATCGGCTTCAAATCGTAGCAAGTGGTCATAAATCATTTGTCATCATTTGTTTCGTTCAAATTCGAAAGGAAAATATTTGATAAGCCTTTTTAAAAGAAAAACGGCATATTTGTAAGAAGGACGTGACTCACATAAAGTGAATTTTTTTTATCATAGAACTTGCATACGACAAATTATTAGAAATACTTCGAAATCAACTAGTTTGAACCATAGACTATAGCCTAAAATTGATTTCTCTCCCTGTGATTTCCCTTTGTTCCGTATTTTTTTTTAGGTTAATAAGAAAAACAAATTGATTTCAATTTGCTGTCTATTTGCTTCAAGATGTTATTCATATACGCCCTTTCTGTCTCTCGCTTTCATCCAAATGAAAGCAAATCACTTAATAGTCACTTCGTTCTGTATACATTGAACCATGCATTGAAACAGCTGATGTGCTGAATGAGTGAATCTATTTAACAGTGTATCTACAGTGACTCAGAAGCACAGCACACACACACACACTCACCCATTGGCATTTTAACGCATGTGGAAAGTTCCTTTTGCATGTATATACGCTGTATATGAACTATGTAATATATATACTCTCTTCCAAATAAACAACAATAGCGCGACTGCTAGCCGAATTCTAAAAATAATCGTGTATTACTGTACATTTCATCACGAGAGCGTAGTTCAACCACAAGCAGATTTGCAGTAAGTGAGACGCAATAACGCTGCTTGCGAGACGCAATAACGCAGTGTCTGATGTTTGCATTCAACTCAGTCGTACTATGTTTGTGAAACGTAGCAGTTGTTTTCTATTCCGCAATTCGAATATTTTACGTGACAATTTGGTGTCGGCTAATTTCAGTCCAATTCAATCAACAAATTGTTTCATTTCCATTACATCCAAAGTGAGTGGAAAATTTGTGTTTTTGTTTTTCAGTGGAAAAAAAAAGAATGATTTTTTCAAGAGCTCTTCCAAAAGTCATCAGTGTATTTTGGTTGACAGTCTAATTTTGATACATTTGAGGCGTTTCACATTTTGATTGGAATATTCCAACCGAATTTCCGTGCTATCAATTCGGATTCAGTGAAATTTTTATAACCAATTGATTTGTGATTTTCCACACCATGATAATGATTTATTTTGGCAAACCTTCTCGATTTTTCACATTCTTCTTCGCCACTCATTTCAGTCGATCTAATCTTGCAATATACTCAACCGGCTATCTTTGTGACTATCATCTTATCGCACAATGTTATTCTCTTTTTTTTATTGTTGTTGTTTTCCATTTTGTTCTTAGGTAAACATGAGCTCCGAAGCACCCGAAAACCCGCAATCGGTTTACGATTTCAAGGTGAAAGACACATTCGGCAACGACGTGTCATTGGATAAATACAAAGGCAAAGTGCTGCTCGTCGTAAATATTGCATCACAATGTGGTCTCACCAATACCAACTACAAAGAACTCACCGAATTGGCTGAGAAGTATAAAGACCAAGGTATAAATTATTTCGATAAGCATTGAAAATTGATTAGAGTCAAGTTTTTTCTTCGGATTTTCTTCTTTTTTTCATTATTTGTTCATTTTTTTTTCAATTTTGTTCAAACTGAAATTAATTAATTCGATTTGTTTCCAGATGTAAAAATCCTGTCATTCCCATGCAATCAGTTTGCAAATGAAATGCCGGAAAAAGACGGCGAAGAAATGGTATGTCATTTGAAAAAAGCCAACGCCAATGTGGGAGACGTATTCAAGAAGGTCGACGTCAATGGAGCGAAAGCAGCACCACTGTACAAGTTCTTGAAGGACAAACAAGGTGGCTTTTTTGGCGATGGCATCAAATGGAACTTCACCAAATTCTTGGTTGACAAAGACGGCAAACCAGTGGAACGATTCGCACCAACCACATCACCGAAAAATATCGCATCCAAAATTGATGAACTTTTGCAAAAATAATCGCATATATCAAATGATGAAGCAAAGGCTTTGCTGCAAAGCGCTACAATTTCTCTTAGATTTTAAGATCATACAAGTTCTTTCATCTTGTTTAATTGCATTCACATTGTTTGTTTAGTTTAACCAAAGCGAATTCAATAAAATTGAATGACACTTTTGATTTGTTGTGTTAAAATATGGGGTTAATGCATTGACAAAGGCCATGATCTTTGATATGGGGGAAAGATCAAGTTGAAGGTAATGATAATTTCAACTGGAACTGGTCTGATTCTTGTCGAATTGACTAAGGAAAGAAAATCAATCCTCTTTTTCTTCTTCATTATTTGTTTTCACATGATTCTGGTAGAAAAAATTGGTTGGCTGATCATAAAGCAGGCGAATGTAAGTAAAATATTGATAATCCCCTTCAATATATATTATACATTGTGCAATCCACTGAAACAGCTGATGTGATGAATGAGCGAATAAACACAGTGTATGTATTCATTTGACAGTGTATGGCATACACTGTACGCCCAAATCCACACTAACTTATAAGCATGCATACAATCGCAGTCACATTCCAACGCATTGAGAAAGTTCCTTTGAGTATGTATCGCAGCGCGTGAATCATATCAAGAGAACAGCAGCAGCAGAAAAAAAACGAAAACTATAGATATAGTATATACTCTCTTCTAGATGAAAAACAAGCGATCACAGTGGCTGAATATTGCGAATTCTAAATTTTTTGTGCTGCCAAAGACACAGACAATTCACGGGTAAAGGCAACTCTAAGTCAAGTCTGAACTCTATATCAAATGTTAATTCACTCTCGCTATCGATTGACAACTTTTCTTTCATTCTACGCTCCAATACCGAATTGACAGTTCAATTCTGTCTTTCATACATAACAAATCAAAACAGTGTCCGGTGTTTGCATTCAGTCATACTATGTTTCTCAAATGTAGCAGTTGTTTTCTATTGCGCAATTCGAATCTTTTGCGTGAAAATTTGGTGCCGACTAATTTCAGTCCAATTCAATTATCAAATCGATTTATATCCACTACGTCCAAAGTGAGTGAGAAGAAGATTTGTGTATTTTGTTTTTGTTCTCATCGGAAAACAAATGGTTGTTAAAAGTGTATTTCAATTGAGACATTTCGGACGTTGTTTATTTTGGTTGGAACTGTAGTATTCGGAGCTTCAATCGGATTTTCGTGGTATCAATTCAGTTTCTGTTAAATTTCATAACAAATTTACCTAATTTTTTTCAACGATTTGTGATTTTTCACATCTCTAAAATGACCTTTCGACAAACCCACGAAACCTACATATTCTTCATCGCCACTCATTTCAATCGATCTACTACTAGTAATTTTGCAATACGCAGAGCCGGCTATCAGCGCAGCATACAAGCATCTCATCGCACAATGTTATTCAATTTTATTTATTATTGTTGTTTTCCATTTTGTTCTTAGGTAAACATGAGCTCCGAAGCACCCGAAAACCCGCAATCGGTTCACGATTTCAAGGTGAAAGACACATTCGGCAACGACGTGTCATTGGATAAATACAAAGGCAAAGTGCTGCTCATCGTAAACATTGCATCACAATGCGGTCTCGCCAACACCAACTACAAGGAGCTCACCGAATTGTCCGAGAAGTATAAAGATCAAGGTACTTAGTTCAATAGGCTTTGGTCGTGTGTGTGTGTGTATTTCTAGCTTGTTTTCTTTTCAATGAATTATTTCTTGATTTGCTTTCAGATGTAAAAATCCTGTCATTCCCATGCAATCAGTTTGCAAATGAAATGCCGGAGAAAGACGGCGAAGAAATGGTATGTCATTTGCAGAAAGCCAATGCTAAAGTGGGAGACGTTTTTAAGAAGGTCGACGTAAATGGAGAGAAAGCAGCACCGCTGTACAAGTTCTTGAAGGATAAACAAGGCTTCTTGGGCGATGGTATCAAATGGAATTTCACCAAATTCTTGGTTGACAAAGACGGTAAACCAGTCGAAAGATACGCACCAACCACATCACCGAAAAATATCGCATCAAAAATTGATGAACTTTTGCAAAAATAATTGAATAAATATTTCTTTATTTTGACTGCAATGATAGTAATGGAACAAAACGCTACAATTTGACCTAGATTTTAAGACCATACAAGTTCTTTCATCTTGTTTAATTGCATTCACACAGTTTGTTGAGTAAAACCAAAGCCATTAAATTCAATAAAATTGAATGACCGTTTAAATCTATTTGGAATTTTATTTCTAAACAATTTAATGATGAAGAAAATTTTTTACACAGAAAAAGAAAGAGTGTTTCATTGAGTGAAGAAGAAAAAAAAAGGTTCATTTTTGTTCGCTTTGACTTAGCCTTATGTTACAGTTCAACATCGGAAATAAATGAAACAATAGAAATTCTGATCCGGCCAAAGTCAGCAAAATAAAATTCAGCAACTCAACATAAACACGACTAAACAGAATAATTTTTTTTTGATAATTAATACTGAGCACCGGGCTGCTGATTGTAACAGAGGTGCGTGCTTGTGCACAAGATGTTTTTAATGTTCAGATGATGGTGGTCCTGTTGGTTGATAGGTAATGATGTCAGATGGCATATTGCCCCATTCACGTGCAACCATCAATATTGTGCCTTGATGCAATCGTGGACCCATCAATGGATTCATCTGAGCCATGAAACAGCACAACCAGCTGCGGAATAAAAAAACAGATGCATTAGTCAATGGGGGTGAATGTGCGTTGATCAGGGAAAAAAATGCGTCGTCAATTTGATAAGACTTTGACAAACAACACAGAGATGCCCTTGGCAATTAACACAAGAAAATAGACTTACAAAAGCCAACAAGTCGCTGCCGTCAGCATTAAAACGCATTGCACAATACTGAAATCGGGAAATAAAAACCATTGAATTAAAAATTTGATTGAAAATGGCGATTTTTTTACACTTTTTATGTGCATAAAAAATTTTTATCAACGCTACTAACCCACGGTTCGGTCCTTTTGGTGCAAGAATTGGTAATGCAATTCCAACAAAACCCCAAAATGCAGTGATCAAAATGACTGGAATGGCGCCCATTTTCGAGATAATCTATTGATTTCGTCCTAAGACCACAGAAAATTGATGAAAATTTCCAATTTTATAGAATTTTCTCTTTGGACGTGTGCTTTGTTTTCACACTTACTATCGATTAATCACAAGAGCTGAATGTGATGATTGCGAAAAAAATCTCTTGTCAATCACATGATTTGACAGTAGGCGCGTGACATACGTATACCCAATATACAGTGTCTATGGCATCGTTCACACGGTTAATGGTTCGAACGTTGAATATGTACACACTTAAGTGGAATCAAATAGAACATGGAAAAGATGAATAAGAAGTATTTCAAATGCTGAATGAAATATTTTTGGTGTTTATTTTGAATTTTCAATCAATTTCGAATCAAATCAATCATTTTCATTCGAATAAATGTGTGAAAAAATGCAGTGAAAGAAATTGTCTATTGAAATTGCTATGAACGTTTTTGTCAAATGACGACCTTTTGACACCGATTCGGATGAAAATGAGAAAAAGAAATCATTTTTTGCATTTTTTTACGCAATTTTTTCATTGAAAGTAAAATAAAAATTCTGAAATTGAATGAAATATCAAAAGAACTCATTTCTTAATTTGAATTTAATTCCTTTTTCGCCATCCATTGGATCAAATCATCCATTCCAAATTCCAAATGTTTTCAGTGTCAAAAGTCACAGCTGGAATTATGATGGAGCCAACTTCACGTTGAAATGGAAAAAAGGTTGAAGTGCGACAAGCATATCTCTTACATTCACACACGTTTTCACGGGTATTACTCTTCTCTATTCGGACGTACTAGGCTATTGCTGCTTGCTGCTGGCACTATACGAGGTAATTTGTAAATTTGCACAATTTATTGCATTGAATGGCTGAAATTCTGACTGGATTTCTGCCCAATAACCGATTCTAGTTAATTGCACATAAGTTTTCGTGTAAATTTGTCGATTTTTCGGTGTTTGTTGGCAAAAATGGTTTTTCAATCGGCACCCGATTGAATCACATTATATAACACCAAGTACTGTGCTGAAACGTCATGCAATCGATTTACGTTGAAGATCTAACCTTGACTCGGACAACCGTTTTCTTCTCTTGCTTTTTTCTTTATTTAAATCCAATTTAAATTAATTAACACATTGTTTAATCTCATTGACACGCAGACGACACAAGGAAATATATTTCACACACCGGAGAGACAAAAAAAAAACGACTATCAAAATGTTCAGTTCATTGATGGATGCAGCCCGTAATTCGCCATTCAAAGGACCATTGACTGTGGCCAATTGTGATGGTGCCGCTGCACCAGCTGTCGCCGACTCATGCGAATTCGGTTCCAACAAATATTTCCTTTTGTGCGGTCTTGGTGGTATCATCTCATGTGGTAAGTCGGAGGCTTTTAATTTACGTTTTGTTCATCAAGTGCAAAGTTTCATTTGTTATGTAATTGAGTGAAAGAAGAAAAAGTTTCGAATGAAGAGAAAACACTTTTGAAGAAATGTTTCGTTAGAAATACGCTCAAAATAAAGAAGAAAAAACTCTACGGAAGAATATTTTTAAATGCACAAAATCTTCCATTGGAATTTCAACCATATTAAGGTATCATTCTTTTTTGACAGGCTCAACGCACACACTGTTGACTCCATTGGATTTGGTTAAGTGCCGTTTGCAAGTCGACCAAGCTAAATATAAGAATTTGATCACTGGTTTTCGATTGACATTGAAAGAAGATGGAGCACGTGGTTTGGCCAAAGGTTGGGCACCAACTGCCTACGGTTATTCCGCACAGGGTCTCTTCAAATTCGGCTTGTACGAATACTTTAAAGTCCTCTACAGTGATCTTATTGGCGAAGAAAATGCTTTCCTCTACCGTACCAGCTTGTATTTGGCCTCTTCAGCTTCGGCAGAATTCTTTGCTGACATCGCTTTGTCACCAATGGAAGCCGCTAAAGTCAAGGTAAATTGGATTATTTGGAGTTTTTCTTTTGTTAAAAAACTAATTTTGAACTTAAATATGGTTTTGAATGTAAATTTACAACAGAAAATATAAAATTTTCATCGAAATTTTCAAAAATTATGGAATTTTCTGGAATCTCATCATTTTTTTCGTGTTCTTCATTGAAAATAGATTCAAACAATGCCTGGATTTGCTAACAATTTACGTCAAGCTGTTCCAAAAATGATGAAAGAAGAAGGTTTTGGTGCATTCTGTAAGTATCTCAATTTCAAGACCATCAAATTAAAAATGAATCATACGCTGAAGCTCAATGTTTAACGAACGATTTATTCAATGTTATAGACAAAGGATTGGTACCACTCTGGATGCGTCAAATCCCATACACCATGATGAAATTCGCTTGCTTCGAACGTACTGTTGAATTGTTGTATAAGTAAGTTGACGATTTCATTCACTCTTTGAGGTATTTTTAATTGCATTGAGATACACTACCGTGCAAAAGTTTGGAACCACTAGATATTTTTCATACAAATTGACCATTTTTGGTGGACTCATTAACATATTTCGGAAACACCTGCACTCTTGATATCTTGTGCATAGTTTCTACAACGTTTCAATAGTAAATCACAGAGGTTTCATCAAAAAATATTCATGAATTTCAAAAATATAGCAATTTGAATTTGTACTGTGTGAAAAATGATCAAATTTGTATGAAGATTAAAACAGATCAAATTCAAATTAATATATTTTTTAAATACGTGACAATTTTTTGATGAAACCTCTGTGATTTACTATTGAAACGTTGTAGAAACTATGCACAAAATATCAAGAGTGCAGGTGTTTCCGAAATATGTTAATGGGTCCACCAAAAATGGTCAATTTGTATGAAAAATACCTAGTGGTTCCAAACTTTTGCACGGTAGTGTAGATGATAGAAAGGTTTATTTGAGATCCCCTTGGATGGATTTAAACGATGAAATAAAGCATATTCATTCATCGCTATGAGTCATTTCGATCACACAATCGCTATAAAACCACCCTTTAAGTACTATTTTGGAGCAAATCAATGCAAATTTGAATCAAAACTCTACAGACAAAGGGACTTTTTAGCCTTCGGGTCAACAATTTTCGAGACTCACGAACTTCTTTACGTGAATTTTCCCTATTTTTCTATAAATTGCCTCTATTTTTGCCATTAAATTGTTCTACTTTTCTATCACTTTTCTCCAGTTTTCATCAATTTTGTAAATTTAAAGAAGTTTTCGTCGAAGAAGTGTCTTTCATTTTCTTTCATTAAATCATTTTAAATGAAAATAACCCTCTGCTCATCGAATTCCTCCTCTTTTAATCAATTTTCTCTTACTAATCGCAATTTTCTCCGCCTTTATCTTCCAGAAACGTCGTACCAAAACCACGTGCCGAATGTACTAAGGGCGAACAATTGGTTGTCACATTCGCTGCTGGTTACATTGCTGGTGTGTTCTGTGCCATTGTATCGCATCCAGCTGATGTTGTTGTATCAAAATTGAACCAAGCCAAGGGTTCATCTGCCTTCCAAGTGGCCAAGAGCCTTGGTTTCTTCGGAATGTGGAACGGTTTGGTGCCACGTATCATTATGATCGGTACATTGACCGGTTTGCAATGGTTCATCTATGATGGTGTTAAAGTTGGTTTGGCCATTCCACGTCCACCACCACCAGAGATGCCAGAATCACTTAAAGCCAAATTGGCCGCACAATAAATAAATTCACCATGCAAGCAGTGCAACAGTGCAAACTGAGAGCAATACAATCGCTCAACGTGTGTCTAAGTTTAAATGAAAAAAAAAATTCATTCAAATTAGAAAAAAAAAAATGAAATAAACAAAAAATCAATTGTATTAACTGTAAAACTAACAAAAAACTACATCGCTGGTATTCGATAGGCGGATCACACCAAAACACAAATTGTGCGCAATCATTTGGCTATTTATTTGAAATTAGAACAATTATACCGGAAAATAAAATTTTATTGGCATACCAGGGCCATGTTTTGTTGTCTAACCAATTCTTTTCATTTTGTGTTCTTTTTTTTCGAAACTTGTATCAGGAATGAACATTCTATATATAAGCTAAACATGTGTATGAAATATAAGTTGATTGAATGAGTTTCTAGGAACGAAACATACCAAAAATTTAAGCATTTTTTTCTCATTGGGACATACAGCTTAATAGCAACATTGGTACAGTATTTGAACTCCGAACAGGATGAGACGCATTTATTTTGGATTTCTTCCATTTTTTTCTTTCAACAGATGATATCTATTTTATTGTTATCGAAACAAAGTGAATTGAATAAATTCATTAGATAAAGTCGTACCGAAACGAATGTTTTATTTTTCTGTTATATTGGGATTGGACGGGATATTGACGTCGGACAATAATATATATAAAACAGTATTAACCCTGCATGGTTCCCTATGCTCATATGCTCGCACAGTGTGCGTCACATACAAAAACAGCAAAATCCATGGCGAATACTGTGTGGCGCATAATAGCAATAACTATACAATTTTCAACTCATTGCTTCAAAGTGTGGAATGATTCGGGTGTTCGTTAAGATAGGTTAAAAATTAATTTTTTACGCTAAAATTCATTTATTTCTATAACACAACAATTTTACATTCTAGTAATGTCTTTGAAAAGAGTACTTGTTAGACTTGCTGTTATGGTGCCCAAAAATAGAACACTTACCTATATCTACCCAAGTCTAACAAGTACTCTTTTCAAAGACATTACTCTCATACATGAAACAGTGTACTCTCTTTTTAAATTAGACTTGGGTACCACCGAATTAAACTAGCAGCCTCGGTTAGTTATATTGATGATGATGTAAGAATTTCACTCGTTGATACTGAAAAAAAAGTATGAGTATGTTAGTCTTACCATGTTTAGAAAAAGTCTTACTCTCGAAGAAACTCACCCCATCTTTTCGTTTGGCGGGAAGAAAATGCGAAACGAAAAATAATAAATCAATTCAATGAAGCTCAAGAGAGATGCACCCAAAAATAGTCCAAATAATCCACCGGAGCTTGCCAGAAATGATGACAGACTATAAAATTCGGTGCGCTTCATGGGAATAAACATTTCCTCTTTGAAGAATATTACCAAACGACTGAATGTTGAACTACAAAGATCAATTTATACATATCAAGTGAGTAAAGAGTTGAGCTTGATAAATGTTTGAAGTTACACTTGAAAATGAATTTTGTGAAATAAACAAAAATCTATGCTTACTTATCAAAACTGAATTTTGTTTGATATTTCGATTTGGACCAAGCACTGGATAAATCGTAATCTCCTTGTGTAGCGACCGCATCGTACGAAATTGTGGAACAACTTGGCAAACACTTGCATTTATCAAATGCACCACTGGTAAATACTTCCTGACTAGCATCGCTACAACAAGAAATCTTTCCAGGGCCACAGATTTTCGTCTCGTTCGATCCTAAAAAGGAATTATTCTTGAGAAAAACTATCGGAAACTCGACGATAATTAAAAAAAAAAAATACAATTGAAAAAATTCATTGAAGAAATGTGGAAAATTTTGATTCTTTTTTCCAAAAAAAAAAATGACATGAAAAGAAATCATTATGAAACTGTGCTACCATTAGCCGATTTCCATACTTGACATTGAAAATTCTATGCATCCACATTGGGCCAGAGTAAAATTAGCCAAGCATTCCACTTCACAATTGCGTTGTGCTGTAATAGAGTAATTGACGTTCAAAATCATTGCCTTACAGCGGAACTAATACATACTGTAATGTCTGTAGAATCGAAGCAGACGTTCGGACTTATAATAGCACTGCCGAATATCAGGGCTGTACCTGAGTACAGCTTGTGATGTTTCTATTACATTTGGATTAATTGTAAATATTGCTGATTTTCCCGGTGAAATGTGAAAGAATTTCTCCCAAATTTGTGGCCCTTCTTGGGGTGGATGAAAAGTCACCTTGAAACCATTTATCCCACCGGCACACAGTGGATCAATGTTCTCCTTTAAAACTTTCAGTATAACTGAAATGCCTGACTGAACACTTGTGCCATACACACGGTTGGGATACGATTCAGCCCCATTTGAATCATTATAACCGGCATACATATCCCAGTTCGATGAAGATGAACTGTTCGGACCAATTCTTAAAAAATCCGAAGACAACCTAGAAAGTATATTAAAAAATATTGAGTCCATAACTTATATTCGATGGAATTTGTATATAAACTGAAAATATTTCCCTTATCTCCGTTCAAAAACAAAATGACATACTTATCAGTTGTAATTTCTTTCACACTCATCGCATTGAATGTGTAGCACAGTCCCTCTTCGGTGACAATTGGAAAAAAAAGTTTTTCACATTTGGTTTCGCCAAGAAATTTACAATCAAACATTGTGTCATCGAATGAAGGTGCTAAATCACGAATTATTTCTAACATTCGGTGATCGGAGTAAATGTCAGTGAAGTTTTCAAGAACATCGCCAGCAAAAGTGTTGTCACAAATTTGACTTGCGATTTTCATAAGATTTAACCTAAAAAAAATACGTTATTTACGATATTCAACGTAAATCCAATAGAAAATAAGTCAATGCACTCATATTCAATTAAAAATGAATGAATCAACCCATTCTCCACTGAACGTTGAACGTTTTGACTAGGGGGAAATAACTGAGTAAATAAGAATGTAAATACTGTAAATATGCGCAAATATTCACTTGCAATCGGAAATAATGTCAATATCGGCCAATATCGTCAATACCTGACAATATCTGTTAATAACATCTGCATTTTACAATATACTTGGTAATACCAATTTTTTATTCATTCGTATTTAGTCGGTATTGTCAAATGTAGATGTTATTTACCATTATTGACACATATTGACCTTATTTCCGCATATACATAAGTGAATATTTGCACTCATTTACAATTTTTTTAGAAATGCATATTTGACTTTCATTTCATTATTGACATGAACTTTCATATCATTTTGCAATTCGAATATATTGTCAATAGGAGTAAATATTTTGAATATTCTGCAAATGAACGCCAATATATGTAAATATAGTCAATGAAGATCAATAAGAGTAAATATTTGAAATTTTTATCAAATAAAATCAATACAAAAAAGTTCTTTCCCCCTAGCGTTTTGATAGGATAATTTTTGAAAAATTGTCCAATCGAATAAATTGTAGTAAAAAAGGGAGTTAATGAAAATTTACTCTTCTTCAGTGATTGGCTGTGTGTGGTTGTCATCAAGCTCAAATATGGATCGATAAGCTTGTGTAAAATTGAATAATTTCGTAGAAAATTTCGTCAATGGACAAATAGTTACAGCGGGAAATGGAATTTCACCCACTAAAACCAAAAATTAATTTAAGTCTAATAATTTACATTGATCATTCATATATATGACATCATTTGTTACCTGACATTGGTTTGTTGCTCATGCTTACAATCACAGGATTCTCACACCATTTGCACCAGATACTGTAAATCGAGACTATGCACAACGATACGCTTGCGATTAATGCGGCAAACCACCAAGTGCTACAATGGAAAACACATTTGAGAAGAATGGTCTAATGATTTCATTTGAATAGTGGGTTCAATGAACACTGTTCAAGTTCATTCTAAATCAACAATGTTGATTTAACATTAACTTGAATCAAATCTCAAGTTCTTCTTGCGAAAAAAAAATGAAAAGAAAAATTATTTTTTTTATTTAAATTGAAAAAAATCACCGTTCAACAAAGCGTCGCTTCCGATCGCCAATATAGGAAATGGCGTGAAATGAGCTATTTTGACAAAAATCCAATACAGTACGAGCAACCTGGAGTATCACAAGCAAATAACTTTAATTTAACGAACATTCTATGACACAGAAATGAATGTGGAATATTTCTTTGGTGCAAATTTTTTGGTTGGCTTCTTACTCACCCTTGATTTCGGTCCTTTGTTCTGTGCTTCCCCTTCGGTTTTCATACTAAATATTTGGCTGATTTTGTTTCTGAAATGGGTTTGCCTTATGTCAAGTGGTTTTTTTTTCAAGTTGAATAATTAACTTTACTTTTAACCCATTTCCTACCAGGTGTTCGAAAAACCGTACATTCCGTATGGAAAACTAAACGCTCGATAGAAAATGCGTTAAAATTCCGTTTGAACAAACAATCTATTTTTAATATTGCTTTGCTTTGTGCTTTGCTTTGCTTTGTATCGCTGAATAATTTACTCAATTTCGCATTTTTTTTTTTCAAGTCACACGATGTTCAGAAGCTCATTCAGCCAATGCAAAGTCTCTTTATAAGAAAAAAAAAGTAATGAACTTACCTCATCGCCGTTAACAAGAAAAATGCCGCCACGATAAAATGAAAGAACGATCAAAAAAGATTGGCTTGGTAAATTGCCTGTTGCAACTGTTATCACTTCGTTGTATTTTTCTCCGAACAAAAATGCACTTTCATTCAAAAAAAAAAGTTGAAAAGATTTATTGTATCAAGATAAGAACTTTAGTTTTTAGTAAGAAGTTTTTGCGAGTGTTCGAAACGAGTCGAAACTATATTTATTCTATTATCTCCAGGATTTGAAATTGAAATATTTTAATGGCGATTTGAATGTGTTTTTTTCTTCTATATATTTGTTTCCTTATAGATGAGTTCGAACTTTTAATCACTTGTCGCCAAACCCAGTTTTATTTGAACAACTGTAGCTAATCGTGAATGAACCAGATGTGAATGAACCACATTTAACCAAGACTCCGAGAATTTTCCTTATCCACGTGTTATTTCTGATGAACCTTCTAGTATAGTTTTGATATTGTTCCGTCCAAAAAAAAAACAACTGACCATTTGCTGACTATCTTGTTCTCCAACTAAATGCAAATTTCATTTTATTATTTTTTTCCTCAAACCAAGCAATTTTATTATGACTTTCCAACAGTGACAAACAATCAACTAAAATTAATCGCTACATGTATGACATTTTAGTCGAACAAAAATACTGTAATTTCAATACGAAATGCATTGTGTACTGTCGTCATCTGTGCTGCAATCATTTGCATGCAACGGTTTATCAAAAATATCAATAATCATTTGTGTGATAAAAATGAATAGTTCGGAATGTTATTTATAGTCTAGTCAGCGCATATGCTCACATATTTAGATAAACAATTACAAAAGCCATTTTTCATTGCTTGTTTTAATTGTGATCGCTTAATTAAAGCTACATTATATTGGAAATGACCCAAAGCTTATTCGAACAAAATGTTCATTAAACAGTGTGCTTTAATAAACACATTCCTTATTGTATCATATTTTGTAACCGGTGAATTGTTTTTTTCTGCTTTTCATTTAATTAGAGACATTGTTTGAAATTATTAAAAAAAAAAGTCTCTCTATTTGGTTTCCACCTGAGAAAATCACAATTATAGAAGAAATGTTGGACGCACCTAATCTGGAAGAATATTTATAAGTGGTTTCGTATTTATGTTGGTGTTGGTATTATGTATGGCCTTGTAGTCTGTGAATTAGTTTTTTGCAACTCAATACTATTATATCCAAATGAAGCCAGCCGAAATGGTAAGCATCTCTGCATTTGTTCGGTTTACTTTCGAAATTGGTCGTTTATCCGAAAAAGTGGAATAGAAACATAGATGTCAAAATCGATCACATCCAATGAGCAAAGCATCAAATGACATGCAACTGCACGGGAGACACTTGGATAGTTGCCCACAAATCCAGTAATAATATACAGTGTACGCAGCAAAAGCGAAATATGCACCAATATACACAAATGCTTGATAAGCATACAGTGAAAGTGTTTGATCATCTTCAAATAGCGGAAAAGCTGGAATTTTCATGCAAACTCTGCCAATTCCATATAGCACCATTTTTGTAATGGCGATTTTAAATGCCAATCCTTTCGAATCGTTGGTAAAGATTGAATCATGTCACGGGTTGATTTGGTATTTTATTCAACATCATTTTGATTTTTAAGGGATAACAGACAGATTTGGTGCTTTTAATCCTAATCTATTGAATTGAAGTGTTTTAATTAAGTAGCACATTAATTGAACTAAATTCATTCCCACAAAATATTCCATTTTGAACGAAGAAAAGTGATTTGTTTGTTGAATAATAATTAATTTTTAAATGTTATTTTGTACAAACAAGCCATGACCATGACGGAAATGCACATCAATTACGATTTTTTGTTTTTTTTTTTTCAAGCAAAGTTGTGCTGAGCTTTGCACATTGACCGTTTTCCATTGGAAATTATACACATCACCCTGGGAAAATAACAGGAAATGATGAATTTTTAACCACCAAATGCAGAGATTGCATATTTGCTGCTGAGTAAGTTTGAGCTGAGCTGAATTTGCTAACTCTGGCGCCTGAAGCGGTATTTTAGTGCACTTACGGTGCAAAATTATTGTGGATCGCTGGTATCCACCCAAATATAATTGATAAACAGCGTGGATTCCAGCGATCCACAACAATTTTGCACCGTAGGTGCGCTAAAATACCGCTTCAGGCACCTGAGTTAGCAAATTCAGCTCAGCTCAGGCCTACTCAGCAGCAAATATGCAATCTCTGACCAAATGCCACGAGTTTCATTTCATTGAAAGCACAGGGCTGGAATTCTAAGTCATTCCACCGAAATCGTTCGGAATTATTTTTTTCGTACATAAGACCATATTGGAGTGAAAGAGATTCCACTATTTTTCAGCTTCTCACCGGAATTATTTCTCACACAATCCACTGTTCCTTGAGTTGCAATCCACTCTTCCTTGAGTTATCGGAATAATTCCGGTGGGAAGCTGAAAAATAGTGGAATCTCTCTCTTTCACTCCAATATGGTCTTATATACGAAAAAAATAATTCCGAACGATTTCGGTGGAATTCTTAGAATTCCAGCCCAGAACGTTTGAAAATGATTGCATTCACTTTATCAGTTGGTTGTTAGAATCTACTTGAAGAATTCCAACAAATACATAACAAGCGAATAGATTTTTTTGGATATCTGGACATAAAGAAAATATATATAAATAAATATGAAGTTGGATTAAGCAATTCCGTCGAGAAAGATACTTACAATATAGAAACATTCAAGGTTTATCGTTGAAAATGGTCCAATCGAGAGCCTGACTCCATTTTGTTGTCGATTTATCAAAAGTATCATGTGTTTTTGCAGATCGACTGGCAGTGCATACCACTTGCTGTTGTACAAAACCACACGCATACCATTGTCCTGTAGAGCATTCAATTATGTTCAAGTTCAATTACAATTCAAACAAGAGTTGGATTAAAAAACAAAGGCATTTATGTCTAGCCCCCCTCAAATTAAGAATAACAAAATCGTTC
Organism: Sitodiplosis mosellana; assembly: GCF_009176505.1. NCBI lineage: Eukaryota > Metazoa > Arthropoda > Insecta > Diptera > Cecidomyiidae > Sitodiplosis > Sitodiplosis mosellana. Next base: position 17,383 of record NW_022601442.1, read on the forward strand.
TCGATTAAAATGTTATATCAATACCTGGAATATTTCACCCGTAACGCATATATAAAACAGTTGTACGTAGCAAACGAGAGCTATCCCATAGCCTGCATAAAAATTTAGCTGAAATCATACATAGAAGAGTGAAAATATATTTTGAACGTCACAAAACTCAGTCATTCAGGTTTTTTTTTTGCTTACATATCGACTATGGAATGTAAACTGTACACTGTATATTTATTTAGTTAAATCTTTAGAGGGGAGCTACTCGTGAAATCTTGTTTTATTCCCTTGGTACTTTGTGTGTATAGTTTTCTAATCGATGTGCAAGCAAATAAAAATACGTAAATGACTGTGAAATTGATAGTAACGTTATCACACGAACATTACTATAACAAGCGCTAGAGTACGATTATTTCATTTTTTTTACAAATTCCAAATATTTTCCAATTTTCAAATTATAATATTTTCCAATATTGTTCAAAGGAAAGGGTCTTTTCAATTGAAGCGACGAAGAACAAAACAAGAAAGGTAAAACATTCTCGCTCTACGCTGCGCGTAGAATCTATTAGAACTTACGAAAGGACTAATTATGAGTCTAGTTTGTTATTGCATAACAAACTATAACTGAGCCGTTACATGAAATGTATTAAATCACAATGTATGGATGCATTAGGTAGATGGCATACACGGTACAATAAAGTTCAGGTTACCAAAAATCAAAAAACCAGCTAAACCTTTGTATTAAATTTAATGCTACCACAATAACCAATACTCTACGTCGTACATCATAATCTATGGAAATGAGAATTTTCAAGTATCGTATTGGTAATAACGCTTTAATCTAAATTTGTAGTTGGTCACGGATGATAAATAAACATAAAAACAGAATCTGTTTTGGAATTAAAAAATCCAAAGTTTTGGACCCCTATGGAGAAAAAAATAAATAAACGAAGTTAGTACCTTTTACATTTAATGAACGTTTCATGTAACGGTAGAAAAAAATTCTTGCCCGAAACACAAAACGTGCTCGGACAGGTTTTGCCTATGAAAGCGAAATAAGTACGCATTGTAAACGATAAATTCTATCAATACTCAAATTCTCAATGAGTATTTGATTACCGTGTATTGGCAAATAATTGCCATTCCAATACTATAGGTGAATGACAACGGAGTAAGTAAAGTACGCCAGTAAGCATTGTCTCTAATAGCAATAGCATAGCTAATAATGAATTGAAAGCAAATAAAACCAGTTAGAAAAGTGTGTTTTGTGAATGAATTTTCCCATATATACTCATCGGTGTCCATAATTTGCTGGATGATATTTCTGAATGTTAAACGTGATTGCAGCGCATTCAGAAGATTTTTCTCCATCTTCTCGTCGAATCGCCGAATTTCAAACTCAATCAATTTTGGTGCTAATGTTATAGCGCCAATCAAAATTTCCATCGCGATTTCCATACCTAGATCAAGCATAAATTGTTCGTATAATATAGTATTAATGTATTAATTTGTTACATTGAAATTATCTGACATATACACATACATAAAGTTTGAAGCTGTCACCAACCTACTGAACGTGAACATTATCGTTTGCATATACATGAACACATAAACATTAATGAGGCACGCTCAATATGTGTATCTATGACAGTTTTAAGCTATCCTCGCTCGGGCCTATTGTCGCGTTTAATTCTCTTTAAATTCATACTTGCCTAGATAACCAACTGATCCATACACAGCAAGCGGCATTTGAACAAGAATGTTACCGAAAAATTCATCATATGATCTTTCATCGGTGAATGGAATTCTAACTTCCATTGCTGTTGCTTTGATACCTTTGAAAATGAACGCATAAACTGGGCCTGCGTTCAAGGCGGCCAGACAAAATAATATAACAATCATTCTAATCATGAAACTTTTCACTGAACTATCAATATGTTTCGAATATATTTCACTGTATTCAGTATCTTTATGACCATTTTGAAGAATATGTTGACCACCAAACTTTAGTCCTTTGTGTACGAGGCCTCGTTGTTTTGAGAGTCCTAAGATATAAAATGGCATGCCCTAGAGAGAAAAAAAGGATTTCTCAATTGAATATTATAATTTGAAAATATTTTCATTAGATTCAATTTTCAACTAACTGATATTATGGGACCAAGAAGGTTCGTGCAATTCAGGAATTTAGTCATTTCTCCATCGATCAAGTGATAACACACAGTGTATATGACCAACAGAACATATATACCAACGTATACGAATCCTTGATAAGCAAACACTGAAAGTGTCTGATCGTCTTCAAATATCGGAATGGCTGGAATAATACAGGCTGCTCTGCCAACACCATAAAAATAACACCATTTTTGTAGTGGCGTTTTCAAACTCCAATTTTTTCGAATGGTTCGCAAGGATCGGAACATCTCACGTAAACTTGGTATTACTAAAACTTGGAGTTTTTCATTTGCGACCATTTTAAAATGAATAGAGATTTTGGTGTAGTTAGGACCAAAAAAAAAACAAACTTCTTTTGCTCGATGCTTCAATGCAACTGGATATTTCGTAATAAAATATCCCTTTTTGTACATGCTTTGTCTTGTATCGATTGAAAAATAATTATTTCGCGCTCGGTATATTCAGGAAAATTGTAGTGATGTACATGGTCAAGGACATACACGTGTGTACCATAGCCTGGATCGTAGCATTATTGGTAAATCTGCTCAATTTACTTCCAATTTCAAAGCATTTATTGCTTTTGTTTACGCTGTTGAAATCATTATTTCAAACAATTAGTCGGTATATTGCCACAAACAAATGCAAAGTCCACGTTCAATTAAAAACAATGAACGTAACCGAGTGAACTTCGCATATGTTAATTTCGCAATTACAATGACTAAAAAAAATGAAATTGGAATAAACAAAGCAAATGGATTTTCGATTAAACCATTAAGTGTCTCTTGATAGGCACACAAAATTTTTTTATGGTATAAAGAACGGAAATTTCATTTCCTTGAAGCAACAAACGCTTCTAAAAATTCTGTTTCATATTTAATTTCTTGCCTTGTCCACACATAGTTTTAACTGATGGAATGTCAGCCTCTGCTGTGTCATAGTACTTGTTTTTGAATTTGAGGTCTTGGAATAAAGAACTCACTTATTGTTATTGTCGTCATTGAATTTTTCGATTTTGGCGAAGAAATTATTAATAATTTTAATAACAAAAACTGTCTCTTTCGTTCAACAATTTGCTATGCCTAAAGAGAAGAGTGATTCACAATGAAGACGCAAGTTAAACTGAAATTGCATTGAATGTTTCTTTTGGCCAAAATCTAATTTCTCTTTGTTTAAATTGTTCGGTGCACAAATCACACTGAAGAATCAATACCATTTTTGCTTGACCATCCAATCACGCAGATTTATTTATTAGTCATAGGCTTGTAAGCAGGTAAAAAAAATCTGGGACATTTGCAGTTAGCTGGCTATTTGACGCATTGCGTTATTGACACGTCTACAGCAAAAAATCGCCAAGTCGAATTTGAAACTGACTATTCCACATGATTCACTTCCAATCTCTCAATATTAGTATTTTTCGGCATTTATACAAATATTTCATTTTTAAAATATTACGTGAGATAACTGCAAAAATCTCAGCTGAATATTCTCAGAAAGGATGTTTTGTACTTGGTTTTGTTCTCTACACATATGTTGTTGTTTCATTGAATAATAATGATAAGCAATTTATTGATGCCAAAAACAATTCAACAAAATATTTGTGAGTGTTGCCGTGTGCAAAGTGACGACACGTTTTGACGAAATTTACGGCGAACTCATGAACTAACGAAATTTCAATACAAAATGAAACGAGAGTTCGTGGCGCTGCAAGCACTCAAAAGATATTTTGTACTGAAGTGTCGTCAGCTTGGCAGTATGTGATAACATATATGATGGCCATGGCCAGTGGCTATTGGCCACATAGCTACAAAAACGGTATAAAAACGGAACCATTAATGTAATGGATCAACAGCACTTCATGTGGCTGCTATAAAGGGTAATTTTCTAAGCTCTTACTTTCAAATTCGAACAATCTTCTCATCGAAAACGGTGCTGACATTTATGCTACATATGCTGGGGGATTTACACCAAGAATGGTTTCCATAGGTAAAATGTTCAAAATTGGCTGTCGTTGATATACATTTATCCAATCTATGCATTTGATACTAGTTGTCGTATAATACCAACCATTTTAATTGTTATTTTATCCATCTATGTGTGCAGGTGGAGCCGTCGACATTCTGCAGAAGGTTGAAGAAAATCAACCAAAGAACATGAACTCTAGTATCAATTTTATCCCACTTGGACACTAAATCAAACTTGAGCGTTTTCAATGAATTTCCAGTCATCATTATAACAACGCATTCATTAGAACAGTCAATAACTGTTTTTTTTCTCATTTCCAAGTTATTTTGATTATTCATATTGGTTACTTTGCGTTCTAGCACCGCTATTTCTTTCAATTTCAATAGCTGATTTTTGACGAAAAAAGCCGACTATAGCTATGATTTTCAAAATAGCTGGAAATAACTGAAATAGCTAATCAGGGGCATGCCTGAATATCTGTATCAATATATGACATTTTGTAGCACTAGTAAATTTCTACTGCCATCAAAAAAGTCGCATTTTCCCCTAATTTCGTATTGTAAAATACTGATTCAATTTCAAAATAACCATAAAAAGAGTGTTACAGTAATTGTGGACCTTCATTATTTCGTGAATAAAATTATTAGTTTCCAACAACCAGAGCTCTGGGAAATGATTTTTTTTATGTATGCCCCAAACAAAAATTCAATTTCATACATTCAGATGAATGTATGATGCAAAAATGCCGATTTATTAGTTATAACCAAAATATCCACGAGGTAGGCATTTAAGTCCTAATGGGCACTCCTATCCTAACAGAAAAATAATTATTCTTATGAAAAAAATAGCAGCTTTAAACAATTTCCATTTTAAATGGTCTGTTTAATTCCATGGTCACATTCCACTTTATCGATACTTATACTGAAATTGGTTAATGAGTGGAAACATAGGGTGAAAAGAAGCCAAATAGTTAAAAAAAAAATTGGTTTAGTACTTGATATTTTATTTATGATTCCAGTGTTGTTAGTGATTGAACCAGACTTTGTGCATACTACTTTGTGCTACATACTATGCATAACAAAAAAACTGTGGATTCAAGTTGAAGAAGTGTGGTTGTTAATATGAGGGAATGGCCAAACGTTTTTTCAAAAGTTCCATCTTTTTATTTTGTTTTTTCAACGATAGCGATGTGTTGCTGTCCGCATCATGGATTCGCTTTTGTTTGCGTCGGGTGAAAAAGACACGAAGTGTAAAATAGTAAATTAGTTCAATGAAGCTCAACAGGGATGCGCCCATAAACAATCCAAACAATCCGCCTGAGTTGGCCAAAAAATTGGAAAAATTATAATATTCCAAACGTCTTGATGGTGTAAATAGCTCCTCTTTGAATGATATCACCACGCGACTGAAGGTTGAGCTGAAAAAAATGTGAATTAAGGATACATCAATGTTTCATAGGGATACATTCATGTTTCAGAAAAAAGAACCATGCTCACTCGTGGAACGAAAAGTTCGGCTGATAGCTTGACTTCGAATAGAAGCTAACAAGATCGTAATCAGCTAAATGAAAAATGAAAATTGAGGGCCCCGTTACATCGATAGTTTCAATATAAATAAATTCAACTGCAGATGTAAAGACAGAAATTTACAAAATTTTCAAAACCTTGCGTTATATCTGCATCATAAATCAGAGATTTACAAGCCGGTAAACAATTGCAATTGTCATATGAGCCCGTTGGAAATATGTTATTAGCGGCCATAATGCTGCAATCAATTTTGGATGCGCCACAAATGCGCCAGAATTTTGATCCTAAAGTCAAAAATTTCGAAGAAAAGGAATAAATCGAGGTAAAAAAAAACCACTTTTCAAGCAAAAACCCAACAATAATGAGAATTCGAATTGAAAAGTGGTTTTTGACTGAAAAGTTATTATTTTTACGCAAAATTGTCAATTTAGTATGGTTAAACTATGGAACAAGTTCATATTACGTGGCATAGAAAATTCAACGCATCCACATTGGGCCAGAGTGAAATTAGAGAGACACTCCATTTCACAATTACGTTGCGTATACATTTTGTAGAAGCGCAAACGACGCTCCGAATCGAAAAAGCAACCGCGAACTTGTGGACTGTACTTCCGAACATCCGGTGATGTAAGAATCAAATTTGGACTGATTGTAAACAGCATCGTTCGTCCAGGTGATACATGGTAATATCGTTTTGAAATCTGTGGGCCTTCGTGTGGTGGATGGAATGTTAGTTTGAACCCTTGGATAGCACCGCCACACACGTGATCGATCTAGAACGATTCTATTAATTAATGGAGGGTTTAAATTTCATCGTCACATCAACTTACATCTTCGTTGTGAATGCGAAGCAAAACGGTGAAACTGGACTGTTTTCCCGTGCCATAAACTCGAATTGGATATGGTTCAATATCTTTTGGCTGAAGGCTATAACCAAATTCCATGTTCCAATTTGAAAATGACTGATTTCGTGAAATGTCGAAGAAATCTGGGGCAAACCTAGGAAATCGATTGAAAAACAATTTAACGCTTTGGTTTGGAAAATGCCATTGATCGCATTTTTATCGATAAGAGAATGAACTTATTTATGATAGATTTATAGATCTTGAGTAAACTACTGAAGCCAACACATAGTAATTTTTCACTAGAAAAAATTTGTTTGTTTACACATCAGAAACCCATTCCAAACTTCTTTCCACCACTCCCTCATTTAATTCCAAAGTAATAATGTGAATTCATTAGATTATGCTTACTCATTCGTGAAAATTTCCTCCATGCTCAGCGCGTTGAATGAATAGCACAGGCCCTCTTCTGTAATGGTCGGATAAAGGAATTTGTCGCAGCTTTTCCACTCGTCAAACAACCGACATCGAACCACTCCAAAATAAAATGTGATAATTGATAAATTTCACAATTCAGAATGATTCTAGGTAAAAACTGAAATATTTAAAGTCTAAATTAATGTAATTGAACATACCCGTGTCTTCAAACTTGGGTGCCATTCTGCTGATCGTCGACAAAATATTGGGATCGGAATATTCATCGGTGAAAAATTTAAACACGCGCTCTTGACGACTCTCTTCACATATTTGATTGATGATCTTCATCAATTGCAATCTATGTGAAAATCGATGATTAATAAGAATTGAATTTTAAAATACCTTTACCTTGAAGAAAAAACACTGAACGAAATTGTTCCAAAGTAAAAGAATATCGAACGATTCAAAAGATCTTACTCTTCATCACTAATGTTTCTGGACTTTGCACCGTCCAATTTAAACATCGACCGATACACATCAGTATAATTGAAAATTCTTGCACATGTCTTCGTTTCTGGACATATTGTCATCGCTAAAATTCACCAAAACCGAGGGGGAAATCACTCTAAAGTAATTTTTAGTCGAGAAAATAATAGAGAAGTAATCGAAAAGTAATCGAGGAAAAAAATTTTTTGTTTCGATTACTTTTCGATTTTTGCACGTGGATTACTTTTCGATTACTTCTTTATTATTTTTCCGACTACAAATTACTTTAGAGTGATTTCCCCCTCGACCAAAACACATACAAAAATGGCATTGAATTAATTGAGATTGTTTCAGACGATGTAAACGAGCCAGAATGGCCACTGGCCATTTTACACTTATCTATTCTGATTAAATAGTTGTATTTCATGAATTCATACCTGGAAATGGCACCTCACCAACTTAAAAAAATAAACCAAAATTAATTTAAGTCTAATAATTTTAATTGATCATTCATTTATGACATCATTTGCTTACTTATATGGCATTACTTACTTGACATTGGTTTATGCGAGAGACTTATAATTACAAGATTCTCTCGCCATCTCCACCAAACGCTAAAGATGGAATTTATGCACAGGCATACCAGAAGCAAGAATGCACATATCCACCAAACACTGAAATTCGAAATGATAATTGATAAGTCTCGCCCAATATTTGGCAAAAGAAAAACTTTTTGCGATAATTTCACTTTACCGTTCAATCCAATGTCGTTTGCGATCAACAAAATAGGAAATGCAATGAATTGAACTATGCGTACAAAACTCGGACCAAACGCCAGCAATCTATGTGGAGTAAATGACAAAATTGATTTCACTGAGAAAAGATTGAAGGCAGAACTATAAGTACCGAAAGGCTGTTGCTGCCTTTTAACACGAATCACAAGTTATTTATTTGATGAAAAAGAATCGTTATTTCATAACACATCGATTTTGAAATCCCAAAGCTTCGAAATTATGCACCGAAAAAAGGAAAATTTTCCAGAATTGGTGCTGACTATCGATTTTAAGTCGATAATTTTTTTCAACAGCACAAATCAATATTTGAATCGACCAATCTTATTGAATTTGCAGCGCAAAATCCAAATTCAACCTTAGAATCTAGAATTTCTATGGATAGCATAAACCTCTTCTGAAACAATTAATAGCTAAACTAATCTATCTTACGCGTGTTTTTGCAGCTTCATTTTGTTGGTTAACCCCAGGAACAGCTATAACATTCGGGTGCTTCATTTTAATTCGAAAAATATTGGGCCGTTGATTTTTTCGTCGATGCATCAACATTTTGCACAATTCGTTTTAGATGTTGAATATTTTACTTGTATCTAATGGTTAATTTTCCTTTAAAAATACACGATATCTTCAATTCTTTTGGGATTAAATATTCTCTTTTGAAATCGTTTGAATTGATCAAAGAAATGCTTGAAATTGATTGAAAAAAAAAATGCTTTAAAACTCCTGGGCGATAAACGAATTCTTAAAAAGCGAGCATTCTGCTGAAGTCTGTGGTGACCACTAAATTAGCCAACGACTGTAAACGGTACCTGTGCCATACACAGAACTGATTACTTTATGAAATTGATTAAGCGGAAGAAAACATTTGAGATAATAATCAGTACCAAGGACATTATTGGTCAGGACATTACATAGTTGCAGTGTACGTTTTTCTTCTTCGAATTTTTTTTTATCGAAACCTTTCTTATCTAAAAAAAATTTCGAATTTCTTATCATCTTGTCAAAAATATTACGTCGAACGAAAGATATTATATAAGATAAAAACCATCACAAGTGGCACATTCATTCTAGAAGGTATAACAAATGTGTATACAAAATGCCCACTGTGTACTAAATAACAAAATAATGACAATGTTTGTTTTTAGATTTATAGGTACTTGTACAATGTGGAATGGAAAGAAAAATAGATGAAAATCGAACAGTCAAGTAGAAGGTTGGGTAGTAGCATATTTCTTCATACTAACATCAATAAAAAAAATGAAAACGAATGAATTTGTTCATTTCATTGTTTTGAGTTTTATTTCCGAGAAAAAAAAGTAGAAGAAGAAGAACTCAAGAAAAACAAGAACAAGAAAAAGAAGAGCGAAAAAAATGGAAGAAGAAAACAACAAAGGAAAAGCACGTTATAGATTGAACGAAATTCTTAGACACACATGATCTGTAACCATCCAGACGTCTCATGCAAAATTCGCATTGCGAATTGCGTGTCTATTTACGGTTGGCAGCTTAATTATGTTGAATTTGAGCAAAAGAAGACAACGAAACGCTTCAAGAGTAAAAAAATCAATACGCGCCAGCAAAACCTGAGAGATAAAATGTTGTATCAAAGGCCACTTGCTTAAAGCTCTCTCTGTTACTTCATTCATGACGACAATCAATGATTGGTTCAAATGAGGTTATCATCATCTTGTACGTCTGGCTAAAATTAACGTTATCATCAGCTGTTTCGAAAGAAATCCTGTCGCATCGCGAATATTTGGAGCAATTTCTGGCAGTTATAGTCAATTAGACTAACAAGCTCGTTCTCTAAAGAAGAGACCCATTTATTTTTATTTACAAAACAATTCTTCAAAGAGTAAAACATATCGAAGGTAGCTAAAACTAAATGCAACATAAAAACGCTAGAAGATCATATTTTTTTTTTTGGTAAGGGAATGCTTATTTCTAAAACAAAAACATGTTCCATATGGTTCGTAAAGATTTCTCATACGTAAAAAATGGCATGCAGTGAAACTGGTTCGTACATTTTTCTCAATTCGAACTTGTTCTTCTTATGTAATTGCAAATAATGTTCAATAGCTGTTTGCAAACGCCATCGCTGCAACATTTTTGTTGTCCGAGTTTCTGTACGATACGAACGTAGCACGCTTCATGCACATTGTAATTAATGTTGTGTACGCTCACTTGTTCGTGATGTGCAACATGTGCATTTTTCTATTCAAATGTAAAAGAGAACGGTTTGGACTGGAGCATTAAATAACATTTTAATACATCAAATGGCATTAAATGGACCCTGACGATAGTTCTGGGTTAATTGCCAGTAAAATCAAGTGATTTTATTGCATTCATATGTTGTATTCCATCTCCCTACCACATGATCTTACCATAAATGAAATATGTGGCCGAAAATATGCTGCTACGGCTAAATAATTGATATTTTCTTGGTGTTGCACCAGTCAATGGTAATTGATGAAACTTCATGCGATTTATTGCACTTTAGTCGGTTTCCGAAGAACGCAGTGCGAAACGATTAGTGTTGAGTGAAAGCCAATGCAGTATGGAAGTTAAATTTTCAATCAACAATCGACCATTTGCAGGTGAATTTTTTGGAAATAAATAGTTTTAAAGGAAAAGGTTTCTTTTGAAGAATTTTCTTTAGAAAAATACTGATTTCATTGATAGTTAAGTGTCTTTCTTGTAAGATATTGCGTCAAGCATACTCAATTGTTCAAAAATAGGTCTCAAGTGTTGAAGTTTCTGTGTGAATTTGATTTGAAATCAAACTTACTTGTGTGTTTTGCTTAAGTTAAGCAATAATTATTGCTCACATTGTTCTCTAAAGTTCTTTGAAAAATGATTTTATTGTTCGTGTTCTTTCATTCGTCCAGTGAATCCATCGATTGTTCCCGTCGACACAACATTGAATACGTTTATAAGAAGCTATGCACGATTGACAGGGACGAAGTTCATGTGTTTGGAGGGAGGTTGTGGTGTTTGTATTGTCAATATCACCAGATTGAAAACATCTACCAATGAATTGAGGTCAATTGCAGTGAATTCAGTGAGTTTGGCAATTTTTTCAGTTGATTTTTTTATTTTTTTTAATGAATTTTTTCATTTTACTTCATTTCTCGTGTGTGAATTGTCAATTTCAAAAAGTATCAACTTAGACTCGATTTTTGGTTTTTACCCTCATTTTTTCAATTTTTTTTCCTTCTTTTTTGATATTTTTGCATTAAATGAAAACTTTTTATTGTTATTTAATGAAATATAATTGTATTAAATTAATATTATGGAAAATAGTATCCAACACAGGATATGATGTACATGAAAAAGTAAAAACAGAAGTAACTTGATTCAATCGATTTACGATTATTATTTACGTTCTTTCGCAAACAAATTTTAGTGCCTTTGTCTGATTTATGCTTGTCATGGTTTGAACATAACAACGATTGAAGGTCTTGGCGGGCGCGAGTATGGCTATCATCCGATTCAGCACACACTGTACGAGTACAATGGCAGTCAGTGTGGCTATTGCTCGCCAGCAATGATTATGAACATGTACAGTTTACTCGAGCAGAACGGCGGCAAAGTAACCCAACAACAAGTGGAGAATTCATTTGGTGGGAATATTTGCCGTTGCACCGGATATAGACCAATTCTAGACGCCTTCAAATCACTTACCATCGATTCAACAATCGGTGACATTGAAGATGTCGCCTCAACATCATGCTGTCGATTGAAAAAATCCAAACATTATCGACATACTTCGATTAGCTGCGGAACAACAACATTGGGAGAACTTTGCAGTACACTGCATTTGACATTCGGTGACAGTCGAGTTTGGTATCGTGTCACATCTTTGCAGGACCTGCTCGACACATTGAAGAACATTAAAGATGAATATATGCTGGTTGCTGGCAATACGGCTCATGGTGAGTTGACTTGAAATGTCCACCGTAAAGAGTCTGTTTTATTGATTTCTTTCATATTTTCTTCTCTTTTTCTTATTCTTTCTTTTCACAAACAAAACCACTAAATTTCGACCAATCTACTTTCCTCGTCAGGAGTGTATCGGCGTTCCACCAGCATTAAACATTTTATTGATGTGAACGCGGTGTCTGAATTGCACAAAATATCGAGTCGTCGAAGCAAATTAACACTTGGAGCCAATGTATCTTTGAATGAAGCGATGGATATTTTTGAAAGTGTTGGCGCTGATAAGCCAGATTTTTCCTACTGCCGAGAGCTTGCGAAGCATATTGACTTAGTTGCTACTGTTCCCGTTCGAAATGTGAGCAAATTTTGGTGATCATGTGATTTTTTTTTACAAAAACGTCCATTCGAAGCGTATTCCGTGTGCAAATGAAATGACTAACAGTCACTCAGTTGTATATAACTGTATGTAGTGATACACAACTAAAACTGACTAAGTTGATTGAAATCATGCGTTTTGTATGGAGACAATCACGTTTAGTTATTCTTTCACTCAAACTGAGTGAGTGTAGTCATTTTCATGTCTTGATGAATATCCGCTCTTTTATAGTGAAAAATTATGTTTTGTGGTTCAAGTCCAAATTACAGAAATAAACGAGACGAATTCCCACATTTTTCCCAAGAATAGAGGAAAATTCGAATTTTCCGAGTCAATTCTCTTCGATGGTCACATCAATTTTCAAAAAAAAAGAAGCTTAGGCTCCGGCGTGATTCGAACACACGATCTCCTGTTTACTAGAAAGGCGCTTTAACCAACTAAGCCACGGCGCCGGCATCTTCTTAAAAATTTAATCAATTCAACTAAAGGGACTAATAATCCAAAAATATCAATCAAATTCAAAAACCAATCAAGATGTTTAATAAAGTGATAATGTCCTGACTTTATCATTTTCTAAAAAAAATCAATTTCAATATGTCTATCCTTTCCTTGATATTACTACTTCATTTGTTACAACAACAAAAAATCACAATTCAGATTATTTGTTTCATGATTAGGCAGATTATTTAAATTTAATTTTAGTTATAAAACCGAAAGTGAGATGTTTTGAATTGATTTCATTACTTAACCTGAAGCTGAACTTGACATTAGTATAAAAGTGAAAGGCTGGCTAAGTAACGAAATGAAAACTCAATTCAAATTATGTAGCAAATGATATAATTATATTTTCAAGAAGATGTTGGCGCCGTGGCTTAGTTGGTTAAAGCGCCTGTCTAGTAAACAGGAGATCGTGTGTTCGAATCACGCCGGGGCCTAAGTTTCTTTTTTTTCAATTCTCACTGAAGGCATTTTCCTTATTTAAAGCACAGCATCTATGTGTACTTGTACATGGTTAGGAGTAGTATAGTTGTTCTATAGAACAAGTTCTATAAATATAGCTCTCAGAAATATCCACTCCTTCATAGAGAAAAATCATGTTTTTGATTCACTCAAGTCCAATTTTACCTAAAAATAAAATCTACATGAGGAGGATACAGGAGGAAAAAAAACATCTTCATGGAAAAATTAAGTGTGAAAGTGAAAGTGTGTCATGAATGACCCCAACAACACAGCAGTGTTAAATCAAACCAGTTCACTAAAAGAGAAAAATAAGAAAAAAAAGAATTGTTTAAATAAGTCTTAAGAAATGATTTAGATCACAATTTTTTTTTTTTTAGACTGGAACCATTGCCGGTAATTTGAGCATCAAGCATCAGCACAATGAATTTCCATCGGATATATTTCTTCTACTGGAAACGGTTGGCGCTGAACTGAATATCGTTTCACTCGACGGTGCAATTCAGTCGTATTCACCGAAAGAATATTTATCATTGGATATGCGGCAAAAGGTCATTTTGAATGTAAATCTGCCAAAGTTAGACGCTAATCAGTTTACGTTTCGATCGTATAAAATTATGTGAGTTTGGTACAAAATGTTATGCAATTTATTTTCTCTATCGACCATTCCAACGTATATATACCAAGGTAGACACAGTTTTCTAACGCACAAGTTTTGATGAATTTGTCTCATTTGGCACCGATTAGTTCCGAGTACATCTATGCATTTTAAATGTAAACTCAAAACTTTGACAGTTCTCTGTGTATACTACGCACATTACACAGAACCAAATGGCACCGCGTAGCACCGAGTAGATTTTAGTATCGCCGAGTGTTTGTTGAGTATGAATTTGTGTCTAACCCTTTGATATATACGTTTGAATATAAAAATCAAAAATTTTGAATCATAAAAAATTGAAAACATTGCCGTTTTAGGCCCCGAGCTCAAAATGCGCATGCCATGGTAAATGCCGGCTTCCTATTTGAATTCGAAACGGCCGGTGTAAGAAAGTCGGTGAAATCGTGTCGAATTTGTTATGGTGGCATAAATCCGAATTTTATCCATGCCGAAGAAACTGAAAGTCTTCTGACTGGCGTCGACGATTTTTATACGAACGAATGTGTGCAGAGAGCTGTTGCTTGTTTACAGCATGAATTAAATCCGGATACCGTCCTACCAGATGCATCGCCGGAATATCGAAAGCGGTTAGCGACATCACTGTTTTATCGCTTTTGCTTGAATACAACAACGCGAAAGGCACGTTATGAATTTCGATCGGGAGCCACAGCAATTGAACGACCCATATCATCTGGGATGCAATCATTTGACACCAATGAAGATCTATGGCCTCTGACTGAGCCAGTTCTGAAGAATGAAGGTTTAATTCAATGCGCAGGAGAAGCACAATACACTAATGACATGTTCAGCCATTATCCGGTTGCAGAAGAACTCTGGGCAGCATTTGTGCAAACAACCGAATTTCATGAGAAAATCATGAAAATTGATCCATCGAAAGCATTGGTATGGGTTGACATTTTGAAATTATTTAAACGAGTTTTTGTCATAGGAAAAAAATTATTTTAATCATTGAAAATAAAACGAATTAATTGGAAAAATCATTTTACTTGCAGAAAATCCCAGGCGTACACAGTTTTTTTACCGCCAAAGATATTCCCGGGAAAAATTCATTTACACGTCGGGAGCCAAACGTTGGTATGCTTGAGGATGAACGCATTTTGGTCGAGATTGATTCAATCATTCAGTATAACGGTCAGCCATGTGGCATTATTGTTGCGAATAGCATGGCGCTAGCAAACTACGCTGCAACTCAAGTGAAAATCACATACAAAAAGATTCGTGGAAAAGAACCACTAATCATTGGCAATGTGTTAAGTGTCATCGATTCACTTCGAGATCAACCAAATGAACCAATTAGCCAAGTTGAAGAAGGTAGGTACTACCTATCTACAGGTAAACACTTTTATTCATTAAAGCATTTTGAAACAAAACAACGGAGATTTAAACACCTAAGGTATTACCTTGATTGAATTACTTATTCATCTCACAGTGTATGCTTGAAAATGTGGAAAAAAATGGTCTAATCTAAATTGGTCAGTAAAAATTGCTGAAAAGTAAAAAAACATTTCTATCTGATATTAAAAATGTAGCGCGTTTGATTTGAGACAGTTCGTTTGAAAATATTTTACTCTGACTGACTGCTTAAATCGATCAAAAATGAATCAACTCACAGATAGTTGAAAAAACTTTCAATTTGGTATGGAAAATCAGTCAACTTTAATCACTCCTCATTCAATCGCTTAATTTCGGCCATTTTTCGAACTATTTTATTCGAGATAACCATTTTTAGTCAGTCTATAGATATATCTAGCCAAAATGTCCGAATTTGAGCGATTAGCTACTCATGAGTAGGTTTGATTGCACACAAAGTATTTTTACATGGAAACTCATCTTTATCTCATCTCTAAAAACTTCAACTTGTTTTCAGCTTTCCACATTCAAATGAAAGAAGAAGAAAAAAAACAAATAACTCAATGTTACAATAATAATCCGATTTATTATGAAATCAAAGAAAACATGCGAATTGCTCAGTATAGTCAATAAATTGGATTTCGAAAGTTGCACGGCGATGGCACTCTATCAATTTTGATATGTTAATATATTCATTGGATGGTCAGCCTAAACGGTATCCACTATATCTTGATCACCTGGAACTTTATTATATAGATCGTCCTGATTTTCGGGATAGCCTCCTGCTGCTACAAAGTATGCCTTGAATTCAGAAAAAAATGAAAAACAAAATAAATGATCAATTGTTTTACAAAATGCGACTTTTCTGCTCACTCTTTGACAATTTTACTTACTTCGCGAAAAAATAAAAGAAGTACAGCGTAAACTTTGAAATTCATTTTTCAGACGAATGTCACTTGCAACGGTTGGATTTATTCTGAAATCAAATGAAACGACGAATTCCTTCTATAGCAATCCATTAAGTTCGAGAAATTGCGATGAATCCTAATCAAATGTGTTTTTTTTACTGATTTGCAACAGTTGTTTGTGATTATTGTTAATTCACTTCCTATAAACAATCTAGTTTTGTACTGAAATTCCGTACATTCTCTTTTGCGAAGCGCAATCTTATCACAAATTGTGTGACTCAAAGCACATACTTGTCGGTCGATCGGCAGAATCATTTCTATATGCAAATGATAGGATTAAGTGTCATGGTCATCAACTAGCACCAAAACTTATACGAAAGCGTTATCAGCGTAATTCAATCAAATGATGACCTCTAAATGAATCGTTATCTCAATTTCATTGATTTGAAATAGTCGTTTCAGCACTATCAATGCATAGGAGCCTAATATTGAACTACAAATGTCATTATCAATAACCACGTTCACTTGAGCTGTTTTTTCTTTGGTGCGTCGTAGATTGAGAATCCTCCAGAATATATTGATAAATGTTAAATTAATGCCATAATAATATCCAACGATAAGAGCCCTAGTCAACGAAGAATATAAGAGCTCTAGTCAACCTATCCATGTATGTCGCAATTTCCTAATGAATTCCTTTTTTCCAGAGCCACCAGCCGAAGCGAACAACGAAGCTGTTCCAACGGTTGCCATTGCCGGTGAATATGAAATCGGCACACAATACCATTATCCAATGGAGCCGCAAACGGCATTTTGTATGCCAGCCGATGATGGGGGAATAAATGTGTATGCTGCCTCGCAATGGCCAGACATGGTTCAATTTGCAATTAGTCAATCGCTTGCAATTCCGCACAACAAAATAAACATCACTGTTCGGCGTGTGGGTGGGGCATATGGATCAAAAATTGCAAGAAGTTCATTAGTTGCCAGTGCTTGTGCATTGGTGTGTTATTTAACCAACCGGCCGGTTCGATTTGTGATGACAATGGAGTCGATGATGTCGATTTGTGGCAAACGTTACCCATGCGCGAATAAATACAAATTAACAGCGGAAGCAAGTACAGGGAAAATTCGAAGTCTAAACAATTTCTATGTGCAAGACTATGGATATTCATTGAATGAAATGAATGATGATGGCGCTTTGAATACGTTTTTATTGGGCTATGTGTCGAATCGATGGCAGAATTCTGGCAAGAGACTCCTGACAAATGTGAATTTAAGCAATTGGGCTCGTGCACCCGGCACCACTGAATCGATTGCGATGGGTGAAACGATCATCGAACATCTTGCACACAAACTGAAAATGGATCCAGTTCAAGTTCGTCTCAATAATATGGCCGAACGCGATTCTTGGAAATTATCAGTGGAATCAATCCTAACGGATATAGGTAATGGATTTTGGAAAATTTCTAAACTGGTATGGTTATATTTTGACTTCATTTGCAGATTATTACGAACGCCGAAGAGAAATTGAACGATTTAACGATCGAAATCGTTGGCGCAAGCGTGGCATTGGGTTTATACAAATGAAATTTCCAATTGGTTATATTGGCGCTTTTTCGTCGTACGTTGCCATTTATCACGGTGATGCAACGGTTATCGTGAGCCATGGTGGAATTGAAATTGGTCAAGGCATAAATACGAAGGCAGCACAAATGGCAGCATTTGCTCTCAACATTCCATTAGAAATGGTGCAAGTGAAGGCAACCAATAATGCAACTGGTCCAAATTGTATTTTCACTGCAGCTACTGTAGGCAGTGATAGTGTTTGTTTGGCTACCAAGAGAGCATGTGAAATTCTTTTGAAGCGAATCAAACCGATTCGCGATCGAATGCCCGAGAATGCCAAATGGCAAGAAATTATTGAAGCGTGTCATCAAAATTTTGTCGATTTAACTGCTAGGTACACGTTCATTCCCAGTGATTCAAAGAACTATTTTGTGTATGGATGTTCATGTGCTGAAATTGAATGGGATGCACTCACGGGCAATTTGCAAATTCAGAGAGTGGATTTGATTGAGGACACCGGACGCAGCATGAGCCCTTTGATTGATGTTGGTCAAGTCGAAGGCGCCTTCATAATGAGCCTAGGCTATTGGCTGACGGAGAAATATGTTTACGATCAACAAAGCGGTGAGTTGTGGAATGTAACCAAAAGAAATACCTAAAATATGCGCGAATAAACCTTAAAAAAAACTCAAATTTTGAATGAATTCAACTTTTCCAGGACAACTCTTGACAAATCGAACGTGGCACTACAAAACACCCGGAGCCAAAGACATTCCAATTGATTTTCGTGTAAAATTCATCGAAACTGAAAACACCAACAACAGAGTGGGTGTGCTTAGGTCAAAAGCCACCGGTGAACCAGCAGTGGCCCTGGGTTATGTTGTGGTTTCTGCCTTACGCCATGCACTTAGCTCGGTGCTCAAAGACAATGGACAGAGTGACACCTTTCTTCCATTGGGTATTTTGGACATTTTATATTTCAAATTTAAAACACAACTAATAGGTGATCATTTTTTAGGCTCTGGTCTCACACCAGATGAACTCTGCTTGGCAGCCCCTGTGAATATGGATCACTTTTTGATAGAATAAAATACAGTTTTTTTGGTGAAAATAGATTAAGCACATTTAATCAAATCATTTCTAAGTTAAGACACTGAAATTAAACGGCAAAAAAACGGTGCAAAATCTCATGTAATTGATCTCTTACTTTTGAAAGTTGAAATATTTACACATTGAAGATTGGGTAAAGTATTTTTTTTTTTCAGTCGGAATCAGTCTAAACGAAATACGCGTAGAGAAATGGTTTTTGAAAACTAATTTTATCTGATGCAAAACCAGCCTCAAAAAAAGAAAGAAAAAAAAGACGAGAAGAAGAAATCGGATTTTCGACGCCATTCGTATGAATGCCACGGCTCCGCTCTTGATTTAGTGGACAAACAATATCTATTGACTAGATCGAGAGGAGAGTAAGTTCATCTGACTTTGTTACGAAAGAGGAGAGTAAGTTTCTTTCGACTCAAAAATGGTTAGAGGCGAGTATGTTCATTTTTGGCGGGTCCTCGCGGTTTTTCACGGTTTCCACGGAACTGATAAGAGATAACAACTTGGTGTCTTCGGCAAAGTTGTAGCACTTGAGGTCTTCTATAACATTGCTGAAGTCAATTATCTCTTATCTCTTATCAGTTCCGCGAAAAGCGCGAAAAATGATAAGAAAAAAAAGTTCTATATAAAATTTGCTTTTTTATGTGCGCGATTTGCGCGCAACTGATAAGAGATAGATGTCTTCAGCAATGTTATAGAAGACCTATAGAACTTTGCCACACCATGTTGTTATCTTTTATCAGTTCCGCGGAAACCGTGAAAAACCGCGGAGGCTAGACGGGATGCCAACATACTTCCTTTTAACGCAGATAGAATCAACAGAAATCATACTCTCCTCTTTCAAAATATATTCGAATTTTTTCATATACTCTCCTCTCGATCTAGTCAATAGATATGTACATCAAATACCTAAATGAAAATGCATACAGTGCTAATTTATGTCGATGGGCAATCGAACTGGTAATTAAGTTGAAAAAGCAAATACCTTCGATTGATTTCCGCGTTTGATTGGCTGAATTGTGTGATTTTTGCTTTTCAAGAAGAAGATGCGTAAGGTGAACAAAAATCGAAATTCACAGAGAAAATCAAAAGAAACGCAACAGACCAGAAATAATGTAAAACAACTGAAGAATATTACCGAACCACTAGTGCTAATGTAAAACTGAAACTGAAACTCTATCTGAAATCAGTGAAATGACTGTCCAGTGTCCACTTTTATTGTGGGCAATATGCATAAAACTGATTTCTTCGTCCCTAATGCATATTTTTGGGTATTTTTATAAATGATCCATTTTTTCATTCCGTATATTACAGAATTATTTCAAAAATGCATTAATATTCCACTATTTATCATTTTCAATTTTTTTCAATTAATCTCTCTTATGAATCAATGGAAGAAGAACACCCAAGAGAGAACTTTTGAAAACACCACAATTTTAGAATTCGACGCCTACTAAAACTTCTTTCCAAATTAAAAGGTCATCAATTGCGTCACCACATCGGTAACCATCGACCAAGATTGGGATTTTGAATAATCCTTCTTGAATCTTCTTATCTTTCAATGAATAAATTTCTCTTTCAATCAAAACAAATTCGTATTTTTTTTTCTTCAAAATTCTTTATTGATTCAACAATTTAGAACTAAGAAACAATGAAACTCCCAGATGTTCGTTTGATCTTAATTAAACATCTGTCAATTTCCAATTTACCATCTGTTCCAGCCAGAGTAGGTGCCGATGGCTGGAGCGGCAGCAACTGGGTATGGAACTGGTACTGGACGATCAACAGCAACTGGGTGTGGTACAGCGACCTTTTGTATAATAGTTTGGACACGGTCAACTGGAACAGCGTATGGCTGCAATTGGATAAATGAATGTAATCTTTAGTAGGATATCTTCAGAATTGTTCGACTCAGTCGAACGAAAGAAAACTTACCTTGGCAACTGGAACTGGGACATGAACTGGGTATGGCTGTTTGGAAAAAGCAAATGAAAATATTTGTTATGCATTGATCAAATGAAATAAATCGACAGAACCATCAAAATTGACCGTTCAAACCGGAAATTTTGTTTAGCGTCGCTTTTTTTGGATAATAGAAACTTACTTGTGGTACTGGACGGTCAACTGTGTATGGTTGTGGGACGTGTTTCACAACGTGAACTGGGTAAGGCTATAAATTCAAAATAGTTTGGTAGCGTTTAGTATTTTCGATCAATATTGTTCAATTGTGAAACTTCAACCCATTGGAAATGATAATTACTTGTGGAACTGGACGGTCGATTGGGACAGTTTGGACGACAGTGCGGTCAACTGGGTATGGGACTGGAACACTAACCTGAAATGAAGTGTGTACGTTAGAATTTCATTCATCGAAATTGTCAGTCAAACGTTAAATGCTCAGCAATAAGCAACATACTTTTTGGACTGTGTGAGTGTGGGTGTGTTGGTTGATTCCGACGGTTTGAGCGACAGCGACTGGAGCGGCAGCATAGCTACTGATGGCTGGAGCACCGTATGATGTGGCACCATATCCACCGAATCCACCGTAACCGGCAAAGGAACGTTTATCTCTCTTGTCTTCTTTGGCCATACCGAGGGCCAACAAGGCGAACAAGCAAACAACCTAAATCACAAACGAAACACAAAATCCAATCAGAAAAAAATATTCTATCACGTTTTTTCGGTTCTTTTTTTCAAATATCATTTTTTTTTCCATTTCTTCATTCTAACTATGAATAGAACACAATTATTTTTCTTCACTTTTAAGCTCAAAACAGAACAAACAAAAAAACTGTATGTAAAAAAGAAGTTGATTCTTCTTGTTGTTCATACCAAGAATTTCATTTTGCCAATGTTAACTGTTATTTGTTGAGGAACGAACTGAGTATGAACTTCGATCAAAATTTGCAGAATATTTATACCAAAAAATCGTAACTCCCACTTTTCTCCCATTTGCCGACTGGTAAAAATCAAATTAATCGATTAACTAGCCGTTTTATATACATTTGAGAGAGAATCAGATTAATGACGCACACATTTCTCCTTCGTTGACATCTTCTTCATTCTACGATATTCTCACCTATCCATGCAACAAAGTTGCTTCGTTTACATTTTTATGATTGTCGCTTACGTATAATGAGCTAATTGAGCACTTGAAAGTGATCTAGTGTTTTTTTTTTGGTAGGTAACATTAAAAGAAAACTTCAATTAGTTTATGAGTTTGTGGGTGAATGTGCTGGTGCTGCGGGTCATATGACGGTCAACGGTAACCGATTGGTGAACAAAAACGAATGGGAATGTTATACAAGGCGATTTGAATCATATGATCGCATCACATGAGACGGATATCTAGTGTACGGTCATAACTACTTTCTAGTATCTTAGGTAAGTAATGAGTATCCATTATTTATGATCCATTTACTCTAGATGAGTATCCATGACTGCTGAAACGAAAAATTACACAAAGGAGAAAGAGAAAAGGTCAAAACACAAGACATTTTCTTCTGAAAAGTGATTTCAAAAATGATACGGATAAAAATGCAAATGATATTCTAAGAAAAATATGAGACCACTTCGGTATTTGAAATATTATTTAAGCATTTTCATATCAAAATTAGCCAAGCACCACCAACATATACCAGTTGTTCTAACGCTGAAAAGAGTTGATGCAGTTGGTGATTAAACATTTAACGTCGCTCTTTTGAATCAATCTCCTTTTTCTTCACCATAACAAGCGACTAGGGGGAAAGAACTGTGGAAATATGTTGTAAATATTGTAAATGAGTGTAAATGAACATACTTATTTGTATGAATATTTACAGCGTATTTGCGACCTGCAGATGGCGCTCGCGCGGCTGTCAATATTTCAAGTATTCATAAATATTCTATGTAAATACGCTTTTAAATGGACGTAAAATGAACGTAAATATTGCAAATGCTTACAAATATTTACAAATATAAATAGTTCTTTCCCCCCAGACAAGCGATGACATTTCTGAATAAATGTTCTATTTTAAAAGCAAACTCCACACAACCAATTAATTATGGCTTTTATAGTCAAAATCCTGTTTGTGAAAAGAACGAAATGAAACATGCCACAGATTTTGGTTTTTGCATTGCGTGAACAATTTCTACATTTTCGTTGAATTCATTGAAATATACGTGAGCATCGGTTTTCGCTTGAATGTTTCTTATTTTCGATCTTCTTGTCGGCTCCATGTCCTTTTTTTACTGGTCAATATGAATAAAACCAATTTCTCTTATCATTCGAGAATTCAAATGTTCTCAATTTTATTCACACCGACATTGATACACATTACACATAAATCTAATTCGTACATTTTGGATTGTTTTCGTTTTCTTTCTGCTTCTTGTTCCAGATCCGGATTCTTCATTTTTATTTAATCTTATCTTTCTTTTCATCTTTTCTTCTTTGAATAGGTCAGTCACAGTTTAAGTGTAAATCGTGATACTAATGTTAATTATCTATTTGATTCGTTGAAATTTATGAATGTTAAGCAACAAATAATCTTTAGAATATTATTATTTATTTATAAAATTGTGAATGGCCTTGCTCCAAAATACCTAACTGATAGAATAGAATACAGACAGCAAATTCACAATAGAAATTTGAGAAAAGCAAACACAATATCAGTCACTAATGCTACAAAAGCATGTAGCCAAAATGCCTTGTTCTACAGGGGAATTCAACATTTTAATGCCATTCCATATGAAGTTAGACAAGTTGAATCGATAAAAATTTTTGAGAATAAATTAAAAAATTATGTATTAGAAAATTATTAATGAAACCAATGTAAAAACTGTAACGTTGTTTTATGGAGAGATCTAAATAAATATCATATTATTATTATTATTAACATGTGACGCAAAACCATTAATTTGAATTAAATAACACTATAAATTAACTTCAGATTCAATTCACGCATAGATGCTGAAAACAATCGTCACATGAATGATTTTAAGTGCAAGCAATGAAACAATGAAATATTCAATCAAAATAGTGTTTTAGCAACAAAAAAAACATTCATTATGGATAAGCCTGTGCAATATTTCCCAAAAGGTCACACACACACACACACACACAATTTAATCAAAAACGACAAAATAGTCTGAAATACAAACAATTTCGTCTAAAAACACATTGCTTCTGTCCAAATCGTTTGAGTTTCTTAGATTTTGGTTTCTTTTGGATATAGAATGTGCCAAAATATCATTTTATGGTAAATACATCATTTGTTTGATGGGTTTTATGGTTGTGTTGCGGCCAGTTACTTGATTGTATGAGTTGTATGTGGGCAAAATAGTGGAAATTGGTTGTTGTTTCGTTTTCTGTTGTGAACGCTTCGAGAATATAATTCGAATCGTGAAATAATAGAGTAGTTCAATGAAGCTCAATGTAGATGCTCCCAAGCAAAGGCTAATTAAGCCTCCAGAATTTGCCAAAAAATCGCTGAGAGTATAATATTCGTCACGTTTCGATGGAATAAAAGATTCTTCTCTGAACGAAATCACCAATCGACTGAAAGTTGAACTGAAAATGGATTCGAAAAAAAGATTAAACAATTTGACATTTCTAGACTGAAGACTTGAAAAAAAAACAGCAGCTAAAAAATGACGACTTCTATTCTTAAACCAAAGCAAAAAAAAAATTCCATAAGAAATCTTGAATTAGGTAAAAGGACTTGCTTTTCAAAATCGATCCGATTGAAAACGTGATCCGGTTGAAATTGTGCCTTTGAGTAATGGCTGACGAGATCGTAGTCAGCAATTGATATATCTGCGTCATACGATAATGACACACAACTTGGCAAACACTTGCACTTATAAAACGCTCCGTCGCGATAAATATTGTTACCGGCATTGGAAGCGCAGTCAATTTTTGCTGAACCGCAGACTTTTGTCTCTTTCGTTCCTATCGATTGAAATCGAAATTTTTCAGTCATTTTTTGAAGAAATTCCAAATTGAAGACATTTCTTCTTTAAGCCACAAAAATATTTTAATGTCATTAAAAAAAAAAGAGAACGATATCATACTGGGCATTGTAAATTTAACGCATCCACATTTGGTCAGAGTAAAATTAGCCAAGCACTCAACTTCGCAGTTATGTTGACTATATTTTTTGTAAAATTGCAACTTTCTTTCTGAAGAGAAGTAACATTGTGTGACATCTGGGCGGTATTTCTTAACGTTTGGCGTGGAATAGGTGAATCGTGGATCAATGCTGAATTGTGCTGTTTTTCCGGGTGAAACTTGGAAATAACGTTTGAGTACTTGAGGCCCATCATGTGGCGGGTGAAATATAACTTTGAAGCCCTGCACCTCACCGCTGCACAAATGATCAATGTCATTGTTATCAACTCGCAGTACAATGATAATACTGGCTTGATTACCAGTGCCATAGATTCTATGCGGATATTTATCATTTTTTATTGATTCATCATATCCGGATTCCAAATCCCAGTTTGACGGTGGCTGATCATTTCTCATACCAAAAAACTCTGACGTTAATCTAGAAGAGAAAATGAAATGAAAACAAGAAATTGGACCAAATCGAATGTATGATTGGATTTGAGATTTATCTAATCAAAAAGTCTATTTTGGGTGAATGTACGCCAGACAAACCAGTTCACTCACTCATTTGTGACGATGTCATTGATATTGAACCCGTTGAATACGTAGCAAAGACCCTCTTCGGTAATGATTGGGAATAATAGTTGATCGCATGCTGTCCACCGGTCAAACTGCTTGCACCGGACAAATGTATCATCAAATTTTGGCGCCAACTCACTGATTATCGATTGAATTGAACTGTCCGTATAATTCTCGTTGAATAAATCGAATACATCACGTGCAATCCGGTCGTTGCACAATTGGCTGACAATTTGCACTACTTTTAATCTAGCATAAATTCAATTAGGAATTCAAGCGATTGAAAGTAGAATTGATTGAATGACTTGAAACAATAACTTCAATTACTAAGCGATTACAATGTAGTAAGATTGATAGCTATCAATTATTTCAATGACTAAAAATGATACACATCAACAAACGATGACATAATTATGAAGGAAAATAAAAAGACGTACTCATTCTCGGAAACTTTCCTTGAATCATTCCCATCCAGCTTGAACATCGAACGATAAACATCGGTATAGTTGAATTTCTTCGAAGAAGTTTTAGTTAATGGACAAATTGTGACCGCTGTGAACGGAATATCGCCGATTAACGTCGGTTTATTGTCGAAGGTAATAATGATTGGACTATCACGCCATTTTAACCACACGGCGAAGATGGAATTGAAGCAAAAAGACAACGACAGCACAAATGCTATGATCCACCATGCCCTTTATTACAGAGGAGTATTTAGAAAAAATTTAAAATAAAAAGCGAAAGAAAGTGAAAGTAAAACAGAAATCGCAGTAGATCTTTTCCTTTAAATTCCCATTCTTCATTGAAGAAGAAAAATGAGAAAAAAAAGCGAGAAGAAAATCTTCGTTTCTCTTCTAAAAATGACTCTAAATTGGGAAGAAATTGATTAATAATCAATAGATTCACCTTTCAATCCAATGTCGTCTCCGATCGGTGAAATATGAAATGCCATGAATTGATGAGTGTGCACAAAATTCAGAAATAACGCCAGAAAACTCCAAAGAAAATGAGATAATTGATAAATTTCAAAATTAGGAATGATTCTAGGTGAAATCAAAAATATTTAAAGCTCAAATTGATGCAATTGAACATACTCGTGTCTTCGGTTTTTCGTGTTGCCCATATGATTTCGGGACTACCATTGCATTGTTTGCTATGAAAAAATCACGATTCTCCCTGTAGAAAAACGGTACACGAAACATGGTAACAAGTTAGCCACAAGATTTAGGGTAAATTAGCTCCTGACAAGGAATATTCTTCACAGACTGATCAATGTAAAATAACTTTATTGCG
>NW_022601443.1:0-8004 GCF_009176505.1 Sitodiplosis mosellana
CTGTCTGTTTTCAATTTACAGTCGATGAGGAGGTTTCTCAGTTAGAAACCCAACTCTTACTCGATTTTTTTCAAACATGTGTTTTAAGATTGCTGAGCATCTCAGCATTTTGTAAGGCACGGATATATCCGAGCATATCGACGACGCATACTGAAGATATGGCTATACGGTATAGCATGTTGAAATTGGACAAGCGGTTAGAAATTTAAAATTTTTGGGTCAAATTTTGAAACGGCCATATCTTGGCCAAACGCCGGCCAAGTTTGATGTTTAATACCAAAAATCACATCTACTTTTCAAGACCTTTCCAATGGCGTATATAACTTTTTAATCCGATGGCCCGTTTAAGACTTCGATTTTGGCTCCCACAGCTCAAAGGCCAAGAGATGCCCATAGGCCGGCCAAATGTTATCTTCCAAATCATCCATTCGGTCAGAATTTCGATATATTTTCATATCCAATACTAAATTTCAAGTGAAAATGTTCAAAAAACGTAGAAACAATAAATTTCATAGGGGTATCCAAACTTATGGCCTGTGGTGTGTGCATAGAAACATAACACCTTGAATAAATAAAATCATAAATTTTTTAACTAACTGTTCTTACTTTGTGGTCCCCTTTTCAGATAACAGCACATTAAGAACAGAATTGATGAACCCTCCGAATTTTATTGGTGAAACGTGAAACTATCAATAGATAATTTCAAAAGTATTGGTAAATTCAATACAAATGACACAACGCAAGTCACAAGTCACTTACGTAGTACTAGTAAACGAAATTTCTCACTTGTACTGAAATTACCAATACATCTGAAATTGGTAGGTTGACATTTCACTTGTACACACAAAACAAGCTTTTCCAAATTTAAGAAGAAAAAATTCTTGCATATGGAATAAGAAAAAAATAGTCTTAATTCTCAAGCCTACCATATGAAATATAAGAAATTAAGAAAAGTTTTTTCCAAATTTAAGAAAAAAAATTTCTTAAATTTGGAAAAGTTTGTTTTGTGTGTATGCATACCCAATTTCATTTTGTTTATATCAACTTAATCGACATTCTTCTTTCAGATACAGGTTGGAATTACTACACAGTACAACAAATTTTCGGTGATGGCTGCACGCCTTGGGGTTTTGAATGCACGATTTTAGAGGACCGAAATACAAACCAAACTGCACCATTAGTTTGTTCAGAGGACGTGCAAATAAGAAAGTTATTAAAATTGGCGAATTTTGAGTACCCATTTGAACATAAATGGGCTGAAATACTCAATTTTGTAAGAAATCTATATTGATATGTGCATTTTCGGAAAGGTGAGACTTTTTCATAAATTTTATTACCACGTTCATCAAAATTGGTTGAATGGTTCCCAACATATAGCACAAAAGGTGTTTAAATTAGTGAAAAATCAACGATTCGAACTAAAATCAAAAATGTTGACATCAAGATTGATTCAACATCTTCAAATACAAACAATAAACTCCATTATACAAATGAATCACAAACAAATCATCGTAATATAGTCCGAATGTATATGTAAACATTGATTGAATTTCAAATCATCCAAAAAATTAACATACATTTCTTAAACCGAATTTTCTATTTGGAACGATCTATTTTTGTCGTGAGTGCATGTAGTCAATACATTGTATAGTACAACGAACACAAACTAAGCAACGGTCGTGGCAACAAAGTCGTCTCGCGTTTATATGAATTCTACTGAAATTATTTCCATCTGTCAGAACCAATACACAAGAGATAATTGAACATATACAAATCACAGCAAATATGCGTATGTGGTTGATCAGAGATAGCCGCTTGACCTCAGGGCCTCCGCGAGCGCCTTCGGCGCCTCGGGGCAAGATATTTCGCAGCGCCTTTTACTTAGAAAGAAAAAGAGGATAATTTTTTTCAATAAAATAAAAATGCATCGAATTTGAGGTTTGATATATATTTTAAATAAATTATTCAAAGTACAACAAAATCTGTTCAAGTTAACTTCATTTTTCGTGCTTTAGAATCTGCAAAACTTTCGATAATATCATTGTAATCAATTTTTTCTGCAACTTCATGTTCGATAGATGTAATTGCAAGACCATTAAGGCGCTCTTGTGCCATTGAATTGCGCAGATAATAATTTTTTATGAGTTTTAATTTCGAAAAACTGCGTTCGCCCGTAGAAACAGCTATTGGTGCCGTTAAGAAAATTCGAAGAGCTATGACAAAGTTAGGAACCAAATTTACCATACGACTCTTCTGAATGATATTTAGTATATCAATAGCCATGGTCGAATTGTTGTTTCGAACTAAGGTTGAAACAACTGGAAGTTCACGAAATAAATCATTGCCGTCTATATCGCTTACACCATTATAAGAAAGTGCGTGTTCAAGCTGCTGTTATGATTTGAGCAAATGGCCATTCTCTTTGTTTTCATTATAATTTTCACATCAGTGTTTGCGCCTTTTTCGTGCGCTCTCGCAACAATTTTTTTCTATGAGAAATGCGCTCTTTTATATTTCTTCTGCGCCTTTTCAGCGCCCTTCGGCGCTCGGCGCCCCAGGGCGTTGCCCCGAACGCCCCGGCGCTCGCGGAGGCCCTGATTGACCTAGCGCTTGACTACGAGTCATTTTCAATTTCGTTACTTGTCTTAGTCTATCTCGCGCTCGACAGCGATCAATACATTTCTCGCAGCACATTTTTTTAACGACAATAGAAAATGATAACGATGAGATTTTTCTTGTTATCTGTTGTGATTTTGATTACTTTCTTTGTATTAGGCTTTGGTGTACTAGGCTTTGGAGTCGGTTGTAATCCACCTTACGAACCGTATAATGGAACTTGTATAAAATTTATAACTACAGAATATAAGGTAGTATGATAGTTATAAATTGAAAAGAGATGATAAATAACAGTTTATTTTTCCTTCTTAGACGGATTGAATGAAGGCGAATCCAGAACAGTCCGATGAAAATCATTTGCTGATTACAACGTCGTTGATCTGAATATTTTGGACCAATAATTTTCGAAGTATCAGGTTTAACATGTATTATTTGTGGATTCATCTGTCTCAACCAGAATGCGAGTTTATCGACCATCCGTCGTAGTATGTTGGTTTAAAAAAGCTGTGATAAACGTTAGCGGATTGATATACAAAATTAGTGCACTTTGTGGATAAATGATCACATTAAAAAACTAGTTTGATTAAAGTGATGCTGAAATATTGTGCTATTTTTAGAATTTAAGGAACTGTAGTCTAAAAAAAAATTGAAAAAAAAAATCGTATTCACTTATTTCATTAGTGTTAGTCCTATTTCAATTATAGTGTAATACACATAATACATAATAAAACTAAATGATAATGAGATACAATTCAAGAAAGAAAAAAATAGTCTTTAAAAGTTTAAGATCAAGTGAATATTAAATAAAACGAATTACATACGTAATCCAAACTTTTCCGCTCCGCAGCAATTTAGTTTACCTCCCGCTTAATGTTTAACCAAAATTTCAATGGACCCTTTTTTCATAGCATTTTTGACCTTAAAATTTAACTATTTTGACCATTTTCCATACAAAAGTGTCATTTTCGAACAAAATTTCAAAAATTTCAAGAAATTTTGATTTCGGACCAAATTTATGGGCAAGTAGGTGTTCGGTTGTTCACAGACTCCCATTATTTTTGCAAAAAAAATGGCAATTTGCCTTGATCGAAACCCTGAAAAATGCTACTTTCGGGTACTTCCCGTACAAAAGTGTCATTTTTCAAGGTTTTTCAGGTCCTCAGTCGGAGGCTTATGGTACGAAATTGGTAGGTCAGAATGAGCTCAAAATGAATCCGAAGCTTTGTCTCGACATGCCAAAACTTTTGGCTTTTACAGATCTCAATTATCTTGTCAACTTTTTGAGATATCCGGCGAACAAAAAGTTCGAACGCGGACGCGAACGCGAACGCGAACGCGAACGCGAACGCGAACGACGCCATACGCACATCGCTATTTTGCACATATTTCATAGTAAACAACATGTTTTTGGGGGTAGATAGGTCTTGATCGATAGGATTTGATCCCATCTACATTGCCTAGTGTACAGATATGTGCTTTTTCAAGTTTGACGTGACATTATAGTGGTCCGAAAGAGGAGATGTCATGAAATTTTGACTAGTAAAACCAATACTTTTCCTAACAAACAAGTTTGCGGAAAAGTAAAATTAAATGTTCAATAATAACAATAATTTGCTACGTTTTTCATTTGTCCAAACAAGTATTTCAGTTGACTTTCGCGGTGAAATCGGATCTGTGCGAACCAATTAACACTTTTATTGTGACGTAAATTGGCGAAAATTGAATGGGCGGTTGCCAAATGACATCATATTATTTGTTATGGCTGGTCTGAAAAGTGATACGTAGACGCCTGTATAAATCGTTAGCGTCTGTGCAGCAAGTGGCTTCTTTGTTGTGATTTTAGACACATTGTGATTTCGGCATTTTATTGCTTATTTAAATGTTCGTTGTACATTTATTATCATAATAAAAAGGTAACTTTAAATGACTTCAGTCAACTATGATAGACTTACACTACACTTTGTACTGAGATGTCAATCAAATTAAGTCATTTTTGTCCGAAATTAGTTAACTGACTGCTCAGTTACAATATTTGAGACATACACAATATCAATTTAAAAAACAGAAAAAACGCCATTTCTCATGGCAACAATTAACATATGGTGTAACGAAACAGAAGTTCAGTTCAAACTTTTGGTTTACGTAAAACTATAACGATGAACGTTCACTAATAAAAAGTTTCGCGATGGGCGTAAAATACTGTCCACTACTCAATGAACAAAATTTGAATTCGGATTTATTATTTCATCAATATATATGGTAATGATCGTTTAAATGTCGTAGAATGTTCTCAACACGCTGTCATTTGCATTTCTTTCTGAAGCTTTCGCTGTATAACTTCATTGAATAGGGTCAAGGCAAGATCAAATAGGCAATGAGAAAAATGACCAGACCCAATGAGCCAAACACGTGCAATTATTGTGCATAGTAGATTTATTCCCAAATCGTGCACAATTCTTACACATATTGTGCCCAGAAACAAAATTTTATCTAAATAGGTCCAAAAATTGCACAATTTTTGCACTTTTAGTGCTACATTTAGCATTACATTAAAATATGCACAAAATTCAAACATTTAGCATTACATGTGTTCATTGGGGAATGACGTTTGGTTTGGCGCCATCTGCAAGGTGGAAGTATTTTGCAATACAAATACGTTCTATTGTTGCTGTCATTGGTTGCTGTCATTGATAGTTGGCAGTATATTTATAAAGAAGTTTCATAGTTCAGCTAGTACCGTCAAGATGTCGCTTAAGTATAGCATAAACACGTGCTCCATATAAAAACATAGGCAAATTTTATCATTGAAATAGGCTCATTAAAATTCAATAAATATATTGAAGTCTATATCATATTTTTCGTGTTATAAATGCTCACGCGAAGGTGTATTACGTGCAGTGTTTCTGGTGTCGCTAAATTTATTTATAGAATGATCGTCTTTCGCATCCTCGTCTAATACCATTCCCGAGTAGCAAAAATCTCAGGCTTGCAACCAAAATTTGTTATAAATCGGTTTCAATTCAGTTATTCGCAACAAAATATGTTATAGAACAGTTGCACTGTGGTTTTTAGGTAACAAGACATCCGCTTTGTTATATATAAGTTATAGAAAAGTTATTTTTAAGTTGCAGAAAAGGAGAAATATTTTAACAAATTTACCAACTGGTTGCCAGATAACTCATAATCTCAAAACTTTATTGTAACGTTGCTGCAACTACGATTTGGTTACATACGTAACCATGATACGTCAGTGCATTTCACCTTGTCAAACATTCATACATTTGGTCCAAGAATGCAATTCCTGTTGAAGAATTTGCCAAGCTAATGAGTTTCGAAAACGTTGAGAACGTTAAACGTTTCGCGTTGGTGGATTTCATCCAATCCAAAACCAATCATTACGATAAAAACAGAGAAATCACAAAAAAAAACAACTTGTGTTGAAACTACTTCATTACTATCTTTCCTGTTACAATAACGTAATTCAAGTTATAATTAAGTTACATTCATGTTATATAGAGGTTACAGTAAGGTTACTTCAACTGAACATATTGAATGTAGATATGTTGCATAAAGAAATAGAATTTGGCTGTCATTAGAATTCTTTCCGTAAGGAATACATCGCCTAATCAAAATTCTGTGGCAATAAAATAAAATCATGAAAAACAAAACAAAAATAGACCAATTTCATTGAAACTATCGTGGGATAAAATCAAAAAGAATGGAAATTATAGAAAAAACGTAGAGAATTGTTCAAAAATATGGTGGCATCCAAAATATTGTTTGACATTGAAACGCAAAATAGAATTTTATTTGTTACTCTTACGTTTATACAACATTTCAAAAACTGAAATGCAACTTGAATAACACAAGTTGTAAATATGTTGCCGAAATGTTTTTGCAACGTGTTTTCATATGATGAAAGTCTAGATGGAAGCTAAGAAGTTCCTGCAACATTACTACAATGTAGCAGTATTGTTACAACAATTCCAAAGTTCTATTTGAGTTACATTTGAGTTTTAGTAACAATGGCAGTAAAAATCGCCATATTTACTGCTGTTTGGAATTTTTTGCGCATCGATGCGTTTGTTCTTTCGAAAATAAAATCGAATTTATCATATATTTATGCATTTTCAACATTGCGTTTTAGCTAATTATTATAATTTTGACATTATAAATCGTATTTGAAATGGTTTGAGATAGTTAAACGAAAAAATTAAAAAAATTGAAAAAAAATATTTTGCACATTTTTTCTCAAAATTGCATTTTTTGAAGGGCGCGTGAATTTTAAGAGCCTATCGTGGCCACTATTGACGACAAAATGACATTCGTTGTAAAATTTGGATTTTGAAAATGTTCAAAATCGGCAAAATATTTTCATTCTCACACATATATATGTAATTGCCCAGCGATTAAATATTTTTCAAGTTGAATTTGGCAAAGATAGAGATAAATGATGATGCCGTTGAAAGGAATGAATTGAAGAATGAACATTCAAATTGAAACTCGATAGTAACTTTATTGAAACTTTCTTTGGTTATAAAAAAGTTATATTTTGGTTATATGACAGTATGCGATTTATGAGCATGGCTATTGCAACGATATAATAACATAACTAAAATCGAATTATAACCGAATTATAACCAATTTGTTACAAATAAGCCCCGCCTCGCGGCTAAACAGCTTACAATACGGTTATTGTAACGTTACAAAGATCGGCTTGCAACATCTTTGGAGTTGTATTTAAGTTATAGTAACCCATTTGCAACCGGGAAAAAGGGGAAATTTGCTACTCGGGATTGATTTTACATGTAAAATAACAACAAAAAACGACAAAAGTGACACGTAGCGGCACAGTTGAAACTAACGAAACAAACACAATTGAACATGTCATTTTCATATTCAGTGTTGGTTCTGTTGTTTACCGTATGGCCGGAGAGAGATGTCTACAGCTTAGTGGCGTTGAATGACATTCAACACCCATGGTCTTTCGTCATTCGTTTGTGAGACGATCAACGGTCCCGTGAAAAAGTCGAAATTAAAGCAAAATAGCAACGAGACAGGAATTTCTTCGCTGTCTGTTTTCAATTTACAGTCGATGAGGAGGTTTCTCAGTTAGAAACCCAACTCTTACTCGATTTTTTTCAAACATGTGTTTTAAGATTGCTGAGCATCTCAGCATTTTGTAAGGCACGGATATATCCGAGCATATCGACGACGCATACTGAAGATATGGCTATACGGTATAGCATGTTGAAATTGGACAAGCGGTTAGAAATTTAAAATTTTTGGGTCAAATTTTGAAACGGCCATATCTTGGCCAAACGCCGGCCAAGTTTGATGTTTAATACCAAAAATCACATCTACTTTTCAAGACCTTTCCAATGGCGT
>NW_022601444.1:0-13209 GCF_009176505.1 Sitodiplosis mosellana
TAGTAGTAAAGACAAGTATCCAATTATTACCATTCAAAGCAGCTAAATGAAGGGGTGTATTATTCCAAGAATTATGCATTTCATAGTTAGCTCCTTTACTGAGTAGAAGTTCAGCGACATTCTTATGACCTGAAAAATAATTTTGACCGATAAATAAGATCAAATAAAGCTTTTATTTAGTGAAAAAAACTCATAAAATCTCGTTGACGGCATTTTTAAGGTGTAGAAACGTATATGGACACCATTACGGAGCACAGAAATTGTTGTAGCATAGGTGATTAATTGTTGTAAAATGATATACAATTTGTTGTATGAATGACGTATGCGAGTCGATTTGGCTGACTAAGCAGCAACCGGTATCGCTGCATACGAGCGTACTCGCACTAATCATTTGCTTTTTAACTTTTCTTGATAAAGACAAAATGACAAAAACCGAACCGTGAGCATTTCAAATACAACACAATCGTGTTATCGACGATTCCACACCAAGTGTAACAAAGAGTGGATTTGACCTCTCCGATTTTGCTCAAACTTGGTGTATAAACTTGCTATAGCCAAAAACTCGCAAAACCAAAAAATTGGATAATGGATGGGGCAGCAAAAAATTCTTCGACGACCACCCCATCCGGGCCCATTCAGGCTCAGAAAAGTGGGTTCAAAGTATAAAAAGTGAAAAAAGTCAGATAGATATGGAAGAGAATAAAAAGAATTACATTGGTAATTCCAAACTTTTCCGTACCGTTGGCCTGCGTTGTCCGTAGGTACTTTTGGTTATTTTTTGTGAATTGTCTTGAAATAAAGGCAGTGAAAATTAATAATAAAAATAAAGTGAAAAATTCTCATTGGCGTTAAACTTTCTGAGGTTTCATTTTTTGGAGAAAAATAAAATTCTGAATCGATCAAATCGAAAATGGCTCATCTTCGAACTTAAACTAAGTTTATTGGATTCAAAACTTTTGGGACTTTCAGATTTTGATTATCTCAATTTTTTTTATTATCGTGTTAACAAACACCAACGACGACAACGACAACGACGGCACACGAACGGAAAAGTGTCTCAAAAAGTGGTTTTCTACGCGTTTCATGAGTTTTTATGATGATCTAAACCAATTTTGCGAAAAAAGTTTTCGGGACCAATTCCTATACTTTCCCTTGACACGTTGTGTACGGAAAAGTAAAATTCGTTTTTTTTGCTTAAAAGTCGGCCCACCGAAGCGAATTTACCGTAGAGAAATTACTACTTCCAACTTTTTTCAGAATAAAGTTCTTGGAGGTCAAGAATTGCCATTTTTCATGGTTTTTCGACTATATAATTTTTTTCACACCGAATAGGTGGTCTGACGCTGGTAATGTGTTCTGATGAAATGCTCAGCAGATTCTAGAGAATCGAACTCAAAAAGTTGAAAAATTACCAAAAATCACTATTTTACAGCAATAACAGGGTTAATATTCAGAAAGCTCGCAAAAATCCTAGGTACGCGTAGAAAATTCCAACTACATAAAACCGCCTCTTCTGTCTCAATCGAGGTCGATAGTAATTCTGAGTGAAAAGCAACTACGAGCACTCATTGAATTGAGTGTTTGTGACTCATCAGTTGAATTTATCCAGCTTGAAGATGATTTATTCACATCGAACACATCAACTACATCGACAGACTCGTCCCAAACGTCTCCATCACACACATCACAACAGCGACGAGCTAATACAATGAAAACCGCAACGCAACAAAATCAACTAAAAGTCAAGAACGCACGCACACCAGTACAACAGCCTCGACCACAAACATTCAAAGAAAGGAAAACGCGCAAACCGAGAGCTACTGCACAGGTCAACGCCAACACACATCGAAACCAAATAACAAATACAAAAGAAGACTATTCGAATTTGGGCAAGCGTAAAGCAGCGAGTCAACCCGAAGCTGATGAACAATCGACCGCAAAGCAAATAAAAACGTAAACACAGCAGTAACTCAGCTAACCACTCACACGCTAATTTCATCGATTGTTTCTTACGCACTAACACACTAACAATGTCCGAACCAAATAACTCAATCAATGCGCTGAATGCTTTCTAAGACTTCTGTGACCAAATTGATTTAAAATACATAAAAAATAAGCTAGTTTTAGGGAAATTTAACATACCTTACATTAACATAAACTCAGTATTAAACAAACTAGATGATCTTGAAATTACATTAGAGCAAATTTTAAAAGAGAATGGCAACAATCACATACATATTATTGCATTGACTGAAGTACGCATACACGAACACATCACACAATATTTCAATATCCCAAGTTACACTGCGTAAAATGCCGTCCCAACATCAAAATTTGAAGAGCAAAAAAAATGTCATCACTTTTAAAACTCAATTCTATCTATTGCAAACTCCAATTTTACCAATTTCGCCGCCCTCAAAAAAATGCCGCCCGAAACAATTGCTTCGCCAGCGTCGTGCTTTGCACGCTACCGTTTGTGCACGAAAGCATCTCTTGTGCATTAGTTGAAAAAACATCAAACAATAATATTGAAATGCTCACTATCCAGTTGATCGAAACGTCGGAATTAATTTCAGTAATTTACAAGCAACCAGCAGTTAGAGGTGATTTATTCATTGAATTCTTGAGCATTCATTTGGAAAACAAAAAAAAAACATGATTTTAGTAGGTGACATGAATTTAAACCTTCTTGAAAACTCAGCAGTGACTAAAAAATACGTAGACTCATTGATTGCAAACGGATTTGTGGTACTAAATGACATAATGTCCGTGCGCTCTTTGCGCCCCGGTGCGAAATTGCCAGGGCACCCTTATCTTAGGATGAAATGAAATAGACTCAAAATTGTCTCAAAACGAGTAACTTTCTTGTTAGAAAAGTTCTGTACGCTATTGTGTGTATCGTTCATATTATGAACTTCATGGTGTACAATACACTGTTTCGTGTATATATGAAAGGCACGAAAAAAAATCCAACGAAATTAGCCTTATAATACTGAAAATTTGCATTTTAGATTTATTGAAAACATTATACATTACTGCGAGCAAACTACAAGATTTCTTTGTCAATTAAAAAATAAAGCGCTTGAATACACATGTTTACTGAGAATTACATGGAAAAGGGTGCTCAAAATAACTGAATATATTTTGTAGTCGGTTGAATAAATACTGAAATCTTATTGTTTAATATTTTTAAATTGGTAAAAAGCGCTTTAAATGCAAGTGGCACTTCAATATATATATAAGCTGATCAAATGCTTTTGGTGCATTCGGCGCTCTCGACGCCTGAATTTTTCTACGTATTTTTGGAAAATTCAAGCAATTGAGCGCCAGTTTGCACAAATTTCAGCGCTCGCGCGCCTTCGGCGCCGTGGTGCGGGGCACCACTTGCGCCCTATCTGGGACAGGCCCAGCACTACAAATCATGGATTAATTTAAGAATAATTAAGAGCAGCCCATTGAAAAAAAATCTTGAAATTTACGGGAGATGACGGGGTATTTATTGCACAATTTGCAATAGACAAAACGCCGTGAACCATCAGCTTGCTGAACACTTAAAGAATGGATGTAATTTGCGTATTTCAGATCATAATCTGGCTCATCGATTTTTCCCAAGGAAATATTTTGGAACTGTGAAGTAGTCGGTTCTACTTGCGATGTAGATGGTTCAATATCTTGCGCAGTGGGCGGATCTACATCCATTTCATTATCACCTATGTTTTCATTTCAATTAATTAAACTCGAATAAACCGACCAACACTGACATAAATATTAATTTTAGCTATCTTCAACTTACGGCTTTCATTAGAAACACCAACTTGACTTGGAAAGAATGTGATGTTTTGAGTTTTTTCGGCGGAATCCTACTTTAATTTGATTTTTCCATTGTGTATTGTATTGTACTTGTATCTTCGAATCGGAGTTGAAAAATGATCGATAGCGACAGTAAGTTTTGCAATTGCACATGACCTAGTATGCCATATTTGCTCCGATTGCACATTTGAATCTTTAAGTCGTGTTTGTTCTTGATTTTGTTTTGTTTTGCGGTGTCATCAATAATGATCAACAGTTGTGTAATGTGTATACAATTGTTTTATCAGAATAAACTCAAACAAGAGCGAAATCAATTGAACGGTTGGGATCAAAAACCAAAACAAAAGTCATACGTTTTTGC
Source organism: Sitodiplosis mosellana (assembly GCF_009176505.1). NCBI lineage: Eukaryota > Metazoa > Arthropoda > Insecta > Diptera > Cecidomyiidae > Sitodiplosis > Sitodiplosis mosellana. Next base: position 4,172 of record NW_022601444.1, read on the forward strand.
ATGGACATGTTATTGGGTGTATAACTTTGCTTCCGCCGTTTTCCAACAGATGGCTCCAGCAAGTGCTGGTGAAAAATATCAGCTCTAAAACGTCATACGTTAAGCTTGGGCATCTGTCAACAATTCTGCATCATCACATTTGTAAATTTTTATCTGCATCATAAATTTTATTGTGCTCAAAAAGTCCGAGTTCGTGCCAAAAAAACAGCATTTGCGGGAGCAGTTTTTTTCATACGGGAAAAATGTGAAAAATAGATTATTCTTTTACCGAGTGGACACTGGTAGTGAAGAATGGACGTTTCTCGATAGACACAAGCATATCAAACCACATTTTGATCGTGGTTACTTGTCATTATAGGGGGCGCCACAATCACTCCCTCGAAAAAGGGTGATTTTCCATATTTGCGGGGGTGGGGCAGATATGGTGCATTGGAAGGTGGTAGAAACTTATCAAAATGTTAGCTTTTATCGTTCCCAACAGAAACTAATCCCACCCAATATATTTAATACACCCAATATATTTAAGAAAAGTTCGACAATATGTATTGTTTTTCAACTCAGACTTTCAATTTAATCTTTCTAAAATAATCAAATTCATCATTCGTGGTTTTCTGTGAAGAAATAACACAAATATATTGATTTTTTCAAACAGCCCGATTTAATTTTTTGGGCAGCCCATTCGGGATTTAGAGTAACCCAAAACGGCAAGAGCAGCCCATTAAATTAATCCATGCTACAAATCGCAAACACACTAAAATTGCTTCTTTGAAGACATCGGCAAATCATTACACGATCAAATCACACAGCCAAATATAATTCAAATCATTCCCCAATATACAAACCCACGTTCGGTGTGGCTCTTCGAAACAACACCGATTAAAGTGGCAGCCAAAAGTAGTAGCCTAAAAAATAGTACAGCAATCAAAGATTATGTCTCTTCTCGTTCGTGTAAAGACCATATTCACAATATAGCGCCTATTATCTCCGAACTCATTAATGACTGCTTCGGTCGAGGCTATTTTCCAAGAGAACTGAAACACACGAGAATGGTGCCAATTTTCAAAGAAGGCAATCCACTTCTACCAACAAACTACCGACCGATTAATATCCTGCCAGTCTTCTCAAAAATTTTCGAATCAATCCTCCACAGCCGCCTAAGTGATTTCATTACAAATTCGGAAATCATCAAGCATGTACGGCTATTCAGAAATAGTCAAAACACATATTACAGCAATGACATCTATTGGTGTGGAGAGATTTTCTAACCGAATTGAAGGCTCAGAAGAATTTCCCACGAAATAACATGTAAATGTGGAGAAGAGAAAAAGAACTAAATTAACTTCATTTAAAAAACTAGAGATGGCGCATATTAGTTCTTTATGCAAAAATAAGTCTACAATCCCATACAAGTACTATACGGTTGGAGATCATACACAAACATCAGTATGATTTGCATAAAAAGTCTGGCACCTTATTGGCCGCTAAATACCTAGTTGATATGCTTCAAACTGATATCGATAAAACAAAAAATAATGCTGCATGCTGTGTGTTCATTGTTTGCGCAAGGCTTTTGATACTGTACCGCATCAATTGCTAACGCATAGATTACAACTGTATCGAATAAGAGGTAATACTTTGGAAATATGCAAAAACTACCTTGAAAATCGAAATCAAATCGTTGATATTAATAACACATACAGTGATTCAATAGTCAATAGCAATCAATTCTCCTTACCCTAGGGCAGCAATTTAGGTCCGATTTTCTTCATACTCTTCATAAATCCAATCTTTGACTTAAAATTAAATGGAAAATTAACTCTCTATGCCGACGACGCTACTTTAACTTATTATAATTCCGATCCGGCTCTGCTAAATCAACTAATACAAGAAGACTTAGACAAGATCACAAATTGGTTCATTGCTAACAAATAAACAGTCAACATAAAAAAAAACGAATTTCATGATAGTCTCGAAAGGAGCAAACCAAAACGACTTTACTAATTTTTTCTTTAAAAATTGCTGGCACCGAAATTAATCGAGTAAACACTTTCAAGTATTTAGGAGTAATTTTACAAGAAGATTTGAAATGGTCGAGTCATGTAGACTTATTGTGTAACAAAATAACGGGCGTAGCTTGCGTAATGCGTAGATTAGGCAATAAAATTGATCAAGCAACTAAAATCTCAATGTACTATGTAATGATTAACAGCCACTTGTCTTATCTCACACCAGTGTGGGTACGTCAGTTTCGCTGAATGACATCTCACGCCTACAAATTGCCACAAACCAAGCAATAAGGAAAATTTTTTAGTCATGAATACTACATCCTGAATTTGAGTACTAATGAAGTCATGGAAGCCTACAATATCCTGAATGTATCACAAATAATCTGCATGAACAAAATATTGATGATTCACAAAATAAAGAACAACCAAATGAAAAGTGATTTTCGGCTTGACTTCTCAAGGAATCATGCACATCTCACTCGTTCTGCTGGTCTGCCTCAATATGTACCATTTCGGACTAACATAGGAAAAAACAGTATTTTTCGATCGTGCACTGAATGCTATTTCAAACTACCGCTGGAAATAAGAAACACACATGCCACGTTAAAATTTAAAGAAATATGTAAAAAAACATGTAATCGAAACGCTACGTTAATTCATGTCTGCCTCTTGAATCATTGTGATTGTTGCATTGCTTGCCCAATGTATAGCTGCACAGTTAATGATATATTATTAATAATTATTAATACTATATTATTAACTAGGCAGTATTAACAACTGATACGTTATTAACATCGCCTGTTAATATCGCTATTACTTACTAGTTAATAACAGTTAATACCGTTATTATCATACTAATATATTATTAACATGCGATGCTAATACCGATAGTATAATTAATAATATATTATTAACTGTGCTGCTATAGCCCAATAAACACACTAAATCTAACATACTAACACATACACTACTTCACTTTGCCATAAAATAAGATCAACTATCGTTCTGCTATTTTGTCTTCTTTTTTTTCTTTTCTTTTTTCCTTAAATTGTTAATTAGTTTTACGACTCTTTTTGTTTATACTCGTTGTTTTATTGTAGAAATCTAAATTTGTTGCATAAAAAAACCTATTTAAATGTTATTGAATTTGGTCCCAGTATAGAAAATGAATGGACTGGTCACTTGCAATCGGATCTCACCCGACCTAATTAAATGTGATTGTATTACCATTAAATTTGAAACGATGTGTGGTTTACTGGTGAGGCAAAACTCATACCTTCCCACCTAATACTATATGTATTAACTTTGAATTTTAAATAAAAAAATAGTTCAAATTTTGAACTCAAAAAACCGTGCTCCTGCAAGTATTCAATTATTTTTAACTGCTTCTTAGGCACCAGCGCAGGTGCGGTGTTTTTCTATAATGTAGCACCTGGTCTCTAGTTTTATTTGGCATATAACATTAGGGAGGTAATATTGACGAAAAAGGGTGAAAAAATCGCACAATCACACCACAACTGCCCAAATCAAGGCAGTGCACCTACCTTTTGACCAAAAACGATTGCATTTTCGAATTTTCCGTCAAAAAGTAGTCTAAGAAGGATCGATCCAAAATTTGTTTTGAACTTTACGATGAAAAAATCAATCGTTTATTCAATGAAAATCAATATTCAACATTACCATGGAAAGCAGCTAAATGAAGAGGTGTATCCTTCGAATTATTTTCAATATTAACTTCGGCTCCATCGTCGATGAGTTTTCGAGCTTCCTTCAAATTACCTGAAAAATAATGCAGACCAAAGAAGTAGATTGAACAAAACATTTTTTTAATACACAAATACTCGAAATTACCAGTGAGAGCAGCTCTATGCAAAGCTGCCTTTCCATTTATGTCTTTTTCGTTTACTAAAAGTTAATAAAATAGAAAATCAGTGAAGTGAATCGAAAGAAAATGTTGCGTACAGTGACGCAGTGTGCTGTGTGAGTGAAATTAGATAAAGAAATGGAGCTTCAATCTTACCGTTTTTCCCGGATGGTGCTCCACTCACATCCACGATCAGGAACTGTGGAAATAAAACAGAGTGATTAAGTTGAAATGGAACAATGGATGAGATTGTAATGGTTTTCAACTGTATTTCATTCGATTTTTGAAGTGGAAAATTTTTTTCAATTGAAAAACTTTAAAATGGACATTTTTTCATTAATGAAATGAGTTTCGAAAAAATTATCACAAAAAGAATCAAATGTAAAAGATTCGATCCAAAATTTACAAGTGAAAAAAATTCCGAACAACATTAAAATTACAAATTTCAGAATAAAATTGTCGTCTCACCTCCAATATCACCAAGCCAACGAGCAGCAGTGTGAAAGATCTTTGACCCAGCATTTTTCCAGCTTCGAATTATCAAAAGTGTACTGTAAACTTGTTAATCGAAGAAAATTGACGAGCTGTTTGATTGACAAACGAATCGAGCGCATCTTCTATATACTTTTCGAGTATGGTCACATCAGCAATACATTAATGATATAATTCAATCCACATACAAAGACAATTCTAATTGAAGCTCACGAAATATTATCGCACACATTTTTCAAGAAAACAATGTCAAACAATTGATGGAATTACAATTCCACCTGTGCACGTGTCGATAATTTTGCGTTCCACATCATATGACAGCCATAGAATGAAAAAAGAACTTATTGTAGAAAATGGAAATAACTACAAATAAGCCGAAGACACCTAGTCGCTGTCTTTTTCCAGATGAGAAAAACGTGTTTTCCGCTCAATGGCTACTTGTGTCACTTTTGCTCGCAACTTCATTTGTTTCTTTTTTTGCTCTAAGTTTTTTTTCGTTTCATTTATCGGCAAAGAGTTCAGAAGTTGTTATTTTGTGAAAAATAATCCAAGTGTTGAGTTGTGTACAATTGACAAAGCTATCTGAATATGGATATGTTTACATCTTCGCGGTATGCATAGAACACATTCCGTTTCAACCATCACTTACATGCTGAATGATCAAACGATATGACTCATACCTTTGCGTTACATTCAGGCTTACGTACCATGGTTGCGTTGTTTTTTCATTGTGGAGAGCACATGCTAACGATAGAATTTAAATTGTCATTTCTTAGAGAAGTGTCAGCCACACACACTCGGATTCACTTTGGTGAATGCAAGTGTGTCCGTGAGCAGCACACTTGTCACCGTCTCACAGCCACTTGATTGTTCCTCTTGTGTCAACTCTTTCTTCTCATTTCGACCGCTCAACCGAACACATGCTCTCACGAAAACATCATTTTCATACGCATTGTAAATCGATTCATTCTAACTCAATTTTTTTAATCATTTATTTTCTTCATCATTTAATTAAGACATTTTGTTAATTAGTTTTTACTTTTGACATATTAAAAGTGATCAACTGATATTAAAACAAAAACGTTGGTGTAAATTCATTTTTGCATAAGACAATAACATTTTGATTTACCCACATCATGAACAATTGCAATAGCAGTGTTAGTCAATGCCAGAAACGCTGGCATTGGCACGAATCTACGCATACTGTAAAAAAATCTTAAGCGAATCTCATACGAAACCATAGCCGTATCTTCGAACTATCAAAAGTGTACTGTTAACGTGTCAATTGAAGAAAATTGACGAACTGTTTGATTGACAAACGAATCGAGCGCATCTGCTTATATACTTTTCAAGTATGGTCACATCAGCAATACATTAATGATTTTATTCAATCCTCATACAAAGACAATTCTAATTGAAGCTCATGAAATATTATCGCACACCTTTTTCAAGAAAAAATGTCAAACAATTGATGGAATTACAATTCCACCTGTGCACGTATGGATAATTTTGCGTTCCACATCATATGGATCGCATCAAAAATGTTAGATGTTTACATTCAGTCCTTCACTACCTTCACTATGGTTTGAAAAATAATCCAATTGGATCATGCAAATTAAACTGCAAATTCAATGTAAATATTCAAAAAGTAAATATTTTTATTATTTCTTGACAATGATCTGATATTTTCCACTTTTTTCGATTCCACCTCACTGATATAGATAAATTCTCAATGCAAACATTCACATTCACGGCATTTTCATTGGAATAAGTGGACAAATTGTCGAAAATTCACATAAATTGTATTGTCACTTTGACTGGTTCTTGAATCGTAGAAAAAACACCAACAAACTCAACTCATTTTTTTTATTCGAATTCATTCTGTGGAGTTGAAATAGACGGAAAATCATCTAAATTCGCAAATCCAGAAAGCTCAAATTGAAGCAAAACCAAAACGTAAACATAAACGACCTGTCATCATGAAATCTGGGCTCCTTTGACATTTCAAAGGGTTTCCAATGCACTTGTGCGAATGAATTACAGTCGATTCGCACACAGTGTTTCGCAGATGTGTTTTAGTCTTGCCAAACATCAAATTAAGCCCGAATTCCATGACGTCAGCTCAATTTTGTTTACGTTTTGGTCACAGGGAGTTAGCAATACGCACGTTATGAGGTTTTTGACTTCGATTTCGAGGAGTAAGAGAGATAGATATATACAACTTGTATTCACCATCTCTTTTGATGGAAGTCCAAAACCTTATAACGTACGTCTTGCTAACTCCCTGTGGTTTTGGTTTTGCTTCCCAAATAAAACCAATTTCATTTTTTTGATATTTTGGGACAGGAAATTTTTGGGACATTTGTAACAAATATTCCAAATGTAAAAATTTTCGCTTTTTGGATATTTTGGAACGTTTTGAAAAATACATTCATCCTGAACCGTTCAACCGATCCGAAAGTGACGGGTACGGGTCTTGGGCCCGTGAGTGACATAGGCCTATTCTTAGGACAATTTTTGGGATATTTCTAGATTTGCGACATTTGTCAAATGTAACAAATTTCACTTTTAGGTGCATTTTGAAATATAAATGTTTGGGATACAGCGCCCGAAATAATTATAGCCGCATTTTCATTTATTTCCTATTTTTTATGATTTTTCTGTTTTTGGCGTGATGAAAGTGCGAAATAATTATGCGCAGTTTTATGCGAAAAATGCAGGCTATTGGCATGTTTGTGATTTGAGTAGTCTGGAGCGAAAATGTTATACAGAAAAGTTGAGCGGAAAAATGTCGATGATGAATGAGCGGAATTGGGATAGCTACCCGACAAACAATTTCGAGTAATCTCAGACCTTATGCAAGCGTAAATCCTTGCAAGAAGGTTTGCAATGGTTTTTTTGTAAATCTTGCTTGCATGACCTTTGCTTGGTTAGCTGCTTAAGAATAATGCAGCAATGGAACCAAAAGTGAGTGGTGTCTCTCTTGCAAACCATATGCAAGGCCTTAGCGAGGCATGTTTGCTAAGTTCATTTGCATAGCTAATGCAGCTCCATACAAATCAAGTGGCTCTGCATTGACTAAATGCAAACAAATATGCAGACAATTTGCAAGGCATGTTCGCACAGTTTGGGAGGTACCCCGAAAATACACTTTTTGGATGAGTTTCTTAGTGAAGAGTTATTTTTTTCAAGAAATATTGGGAATTCACCCATACAGAAGCTCTTATGAATGATGTTCGGGGTACCTCCCAAACAAAAATTGATATTTTCAAAGTAAAATCCATGAAAAACGTATATTTTGTTGGGGAGGTACCTTAAAAAGTCAATTTTGAGTGTTCTTGTCTGGGTAGACTCCCCATATTTTCGAGAAAAAATAACATTGCACCAAAAGCCTATATTTAGGGATTTTTTGGACAAAAGTACATCACTCGATTTGGTCGTGTTAGTACTTAAAATGTTCGTAAGGGATCATACTAGATGTTCAAAGGCAGAACAGGTAGAAATCGCTTGCTTTTATTTGTCAAATGGAAGCTCGTAGTCGTGATTTGCTCATTTTGGCCAGAAATTTGTCATTTATGTCTGAATCAATTGACACCAAATTTCATCCAAATTGCAATCTGACAAGTACCAAAAATTTTGTACACGAAAAATGTAAAAAATGCCGAAAAATTGCCATTTTTTTGGTCATTTCACACTGTAACTGGCCCAGAATGCCTTTTCAAGGGCTGATGTCTTGGTAAAAGTTGTAGATATTGACAAGCCAGACAAAACCTCATCATCAGTTTTTGCCGAAAATTGGCTGGAAAAATGATTTAAGTCGAAATGTTGCGATATGAATTGGCTTCCGAAAACTCTGTCATCAAAATTTTGATATGGGGCTTGCTTCACCAATTTCTATGGTACCCATGTCGTTTTTTTGGACAAAACCTATTTTTTTGAGGTATATTTTTCAAAACTGGCCCGACTTTTCAGATGGGGGACAACTTTTTATTTTGAAGCAGTCTAATGGGAGATATGTGAAATATTGATTTTTTCTACACAAATTATAGGTCAAAAAATAGTGCTCGAATAGTGCTGGCGAATGGAGTTTTCAGAATGCAAAAATGTTGACTGGAGGCCGAGCACTATTCGTCGAAATTTGGAAAAAGTCGATTTTTCAGTAGTACTGAATCAATACTGTTGTATGGGAGGTATGTGAAATGCGGAATTTCGTTTACTAATACTACGTAATTGACTTGCGACTTGCGTTGTACCGTGAGTGTTGTTATAGATGATGTTAAATTTATCTAGATAAAGATAAGATATTTCTGAAAATTCACAACAATAGATATAGATAAGATATTATCTTATCTTTTCAATGAACAGGACTTGAAATTTATTTAGATAAAGATAAGATATTTGTGAAAAATCATAAAAATCATAAAAATAATTTAGATGAAGATGAGATATTATCTTATCTATCCAATAAAAGATAAGATATTTTTTTCAATTATCTTTTAGTTATCTTTGATATTTTCATATGAGAAAATCGAATTATCTTTGAAATTATCTACAAAATTGAGATGAGATAACGAAAAAAATTATCTAGATAAGATATCGAGATAAATGACAAAATTGAATCCTTATCTAGTGTTGTGGATTTATTGAATTAGTTTTAAGTTCTTTCAATGTACTCA
>NW_022601445.1:0-8806 GCF_009176505.1 Sitodiplosis mosellana
TCTCGCTCGGTTAGATAGTCATGAATCCAATTTTGTATCTGATGGTTCAGCCCCATAATATTAAGTTTATGACACAACAGCTCAACATATAGCTGCACAGTTAATAATATATTATTATTTATACTATCGGTATTAACATCGCATGTTAATAATTTATTAGTATGATAATAACGGTATTAACTAGTATGTAATAGCGATATTAACAGGCGATGTTAATAACGTATCAGTTGTTAATACTGATAGTATGATCATACTATATTATTATGATTTTTATTATCAATACTGTGACGTCACTAAATTCCACGATTTTTCGCGTTTTCCGCGAAACTGATAAGAGATAGCGGTTTGGTATCTTCGGCAATGTTGTAGTACTCGTCGCCTTCTATAACTTTGCTCCATACTGTTATCACTTATCTCTTATCAGTTGAGCACAAATCTAAACACAGCGCTATGACAATTTTCTTTTTCTTATAATTCCGGTAAACTGATAAGAGATAAGTGATAACAATCTGAGGCAAAGTTGTAGAAGATGACAAGTACTACAACAATGCCGAGGACACTAAACCGTTATCTCTTATCAGTTCCGTGGAAAATGCAAAACCGCGAAATGTCACCAAATTCCACGATTTTTCGCGTTTTTCGCGAAACTGATAAGAGATAGCGGTTTGGTGTCTTCGGCAATGTTGTAGTACTCGTCGCCTTCTATAACTTTTCTTCAGATTGTTATCACTTATCTCTTAGCAGTTGGGCACAAATCGAAACACAGCGCTATGACACTTTTCTTTTCCTTATCATTCCGGTAAACTGATAAGTGATAAGTGATAACAATCCGAGGCAAAGTTGTAGAGGGCGACGAGTACTACAACATTGCCGAAGACACCGAACCGCTATCTCTTATCAGTATTGCGAAATTAGCCTTCCAGTTATCATATTATTAACAGCGATGTTAATAAATGTCATCAGATATGTTAATATTATTAACATGGATGTTAATAAAATAGTATCATGAAAATCATAATAATATAGTATGATCATACTATCGGTATTAACATCGCATGTTAATAATATATTAGTATGATAATACCGGTATTAACTGTTATTAACTAGTAAGTAATAGCGATATTAACAGGCGATGTTAATAACGTATCAGTTGTTAATACTGCCTAGTTAATAATATAGTATTAATAATAATTAATAATATATTATTAGCTGTGCAGCTATAGCTCAACATCGACTGAATCAAAAGCTTTTTGATGTCCAAATAGATCACGTCAACTTGTTTTGATGAGTTCATTCCCTTCATGGTTCGGCTAATGAAGTCGGCCAAGTTTGTGACTGTCAATCTACCTTTTACAAAACCGTGCTGTTCAAGAGGGATGACGTTGTTCAAGTGATAATTTAAATGTTTGGCTATCATCGAGTCAAGTAGTTTCGGAATTCCACATTGAATGGCCACACCACGATAATTTTCTACTGCATTCTTTTTTCCACTCTTGTGAATTGGAAGCACAAACGATTTTTTTCCAAAGAATCGGTGTACGTACAGCCACTTTGGAGCGATTCACTGAGCAGCTTAGTGATTGGAGCTACAATTGAAGAAGCACAATTTCGTAGAAACATATTTGTAATGTTATCCGGCCCGGCAACAAGGTTGTTTGGAAGGCTGTTGATCGCGTTCAGTGTTAGTTCTTCATTGACGTTTAGCTGTGGAATATTCGCACACACATCTCTTATTTTGTCCATCATTTGATATTCGTTGTTGAATTGTTCTGCTGCAGAATTAACTGGTTGACTGTAGACAAACTGAAAAAATTCACGAAATAGCTCAGTTGACTCATTTAATGATTTCGATGTTTTCTCGCCAAATGACATTGTTGATGGTAAATCACCAGATTGCCTTGATAAAAGTCTCACATGTTTGAAAAACTGCTGTGGATCATCATCAATCTTTTGTTGCATTTCCATTTTGTAGTCGATGTGTCGCTTTCGGATGTATTGGCTGTATTCTCTTCTTTTTGCTTTAAACAGCGAAATCATATCAAATGAATTGTTCCATTTTAGCTTTTTCTGCAAATTATTCAATTGATTTTTCAAATTGATTGCCTTACTATCAAACCATTTCGGGTGTGGCATAATTTTACGCTCTTTTCGTTGAATCGTGTTTGTGATGATATCGTTAGTAATGCTGTAGAAACAGTGGATTTTGTCTTCAAGCGATTTATCGGCAAATAGAACATCCCAGTCAATGTTTCCTATCAATGAATTTATCTTTTCGTAGTCGGCGTTGGCAAAGTCCAGATAAAGTTCTTTTTCAGGGGCATTTTTCACGATCAATCCACGATTGAATTCGATAGTCATGGCTTTGTGATGAACTTCGTTTTTCAGGAGATGATTTTGGCATTCATTTCACTCGAAATTATCGATATTATTCGTCCAGATTGGAACCAGCATGCGATCGTTTGTATTCAATATGTGATTTATCTGGAACAGCCCCAATTCATGACATTTGTTCACCACCTCACACTCGATATCAGATTTCATGTTGATTGGAAGCATTGAATTCGTTGTGTCATCGAGTTGCCAAATGAGATTCGGTAAATTGAAATCACCATAAATTAAAATGTCACTTTCTCCTTTTAATTCATTGCACATTCGATTGATGCATTCCACATGCGACTTGTACACTTCAATTGGTTGTGACGGTGGAATGTGAATAGATGCGACAATTAGTTTATTATTTTTGTCTCCAATTTTCACCCAAACTTGTTTACATCCGTTTTCTTCGCCAGTTGCAATTAGTTCTGATTCGAATTTCTTGTCTACAGCAATCAGAACAACACCCTTGCCCGATTTATTACTGGTTTTCGCTGAGAGGTCGCATCGATACACAACAAAATTAGACGGGAATACTTCGGTTAACATGACTGAATCATTTAGTCCTGTTTCAGTGAGAGCGTAGATCGAGAATATAGCTGCGAGTACTTCTGTGTACAGTTGATTCAATTTTCTGAGGACACCGTTGACATTTTGGCCGTAGAACTCATGACGAAAGGCTCCTTTCCTATTGATCACATTTGGTACAGAAGAACGACTCACATTATTGAGTGTAGATTTCGGTCTCGCTCGCGAGTAACATATACTATTCAAAAAAAAGTTACCTGGAAAGGCAACTCCATTGCCACTTAAATTGTGCAATAATATTGGCCATTCATTAGTGGAATTTGGTGGTATGCCGATAACTGACTCGGTTGATGACTCTGGCTGTATATCGGCTGTTGCAATCCATTGTGGTTGCACCAAAAATTCGGCTGTTGATTTTGCATTTGCTGCGGCTGAATCGGTTGTGTGTGTGCATAAACCACCGGAGCATGGCTCAACGGTTGAGTTTGGAACTGGTTCGATTGAACTGTGATAACCGTGTGCTGTCTGCGCATCGGAGGTGGTGCTCGAGGTGTTCGTGTTTGCGTGATATGGCGCTTCTTCACAATTGTGACAGTGTTAAGGTAAGGTGGAACAACCACTTTTCGGGGCTGTGATTCAGTGACTACCTGTTTTCTTGTACTGGCTTTCGAGGCAACATTTTTTTCACCTGTTCTCTTCACTTTACTGTGATCAAAAATACATGCACGGTCATAATACATGCATTCGGTGACCAAATATTCTCGTCCATCATCAAATCACATTTTCTTTCTTCAGTACGGTCACATTAAAGGCTGAGAATGTTTTGTGTTTCATTTTTTCAACATTGAATTGTTGACAATTTTCAAGTGATGAATTGTTGACAATATACTGCGATATTCCATCACATGTGGTTGAGTGAGAGAATTTAGAAATGTAAATTTCATAAATTTTCGCATTGAATAGATGAATTGTTATAACGGCGGTCTTTCGAATATTCTTTGTTTGTTTGGATGGCGGTGGTTGAATCAGTGGGTTTTCCGGGGAACTTCTTGGTTGAATCAATGGGTTATCGGAGGCTATTATCGGCATATTTGAAGTTGCATCAAAAAACAATCCTTCATTTTCACTTTGATGAGAGTTCTGATCGTTGCTCTGGGCTTCACGAGTCAAATCGATTGTTTGTTGTGTAATCACTTCCGTAGCATTTTGCTCGTTGCTACTGTCATTGGTTGAATCTGATGCATCACTTTGTGATGATGACGAACCATTTGTTTCAAGTGATTTTAGTGCGTTTTCAATTACGGTTTGATTTTTGCTCAAGTCTGACGTGCATTGGTTGACAAACGATGATAAGTTTCAGCTGTTTGACAATTGTTCAGCGAGAAGTTTTTTCACATCATTCACAACGAATTCAAGTGATGACACACGGCTTTTAAGGTCTGCAATCGTCGCTTCATTTTCAGTCGTTTGTTTTGTGTTTGCCTTTTTTGCTTTGGTTGCTTGGCCTTTCGCATTGTGATTTGTTTTCAACTTTGCACGGTGGGCACACAAATTTAAACACTGAGTCACAGTGAAAAATACCGTCCAACTTCGTTATCAACTCTATGTGTTTGTTTTTGATTTTCTTTGTCGGGATAATTCAGTACGGTTAGCATCGACTTTGCTTCTGGTCGAGAGGCCATGCAATCGAAATAAAAATCGTTTTTGCATCGATGACAATTCAACTTTAATCCGCGTAGTCTTTGACCTAGGGGGTAGACACGAAATAACACTAAAAGAAAACTAGCAAAAATTGAGCATACTAGAAGTTACTAGAAGAATATTTGCGAAAAAAAATTGAGTGATGCCTCTTCCATAAGAATAGCATTGCCAGTGGTTTTTATATGGACAAATTCTTCCATTTAAAATATACTGCCAATGCTTTGCTTATGGAGTTCAAATGTTTTGTTTACAAAAAGTACCGTTAATCCTTCCATAAGAAATGCATTGGCAATACTATACTTATGGAAGAAGCAATGGTAGATACTAGAAATATCATTTGAGTTTCTGCTTGTATACTAAAAAAACTAGAAGAAACTAAACGCATATTTGAACCGATTTGAACAAACTAGCTATGCGTATATGCTACGTTTTGACGAAGTCTACGGCGAACTCATGAACTATCGAAAAGTCAATACAAAATGATACGAGAGTTCGTGGCGCTGCGAGCGCTCAAATGATGTTTGTACTGAAGTGTCGTCAGCTTGAGAAATTGGTATCTAACCCCTAGTCTTTGACCATTGCATTGTGACTCATGACATTTGTGTTCTGTTAGTGTTTCTTTGCCGAAAATAGAATCGTTCAGAAAGTTTAATAAACTTGCCATTTCGGATCAGTTGAGGTTATGTGTTTGATTACTGTTCACAGTTCGGTCGTATTTCACTTTAAAACTTATTTTATACAATATTCACAGTGAAAACTTGATAATGTTCAGATTTACGAGACATTTATGAAACATTCAATATAAAATTAGAGATGATGAAGATAAAAATACTGTTTAAAAACATTAAATTAAAATAACAATCGACGGATAGAAAAAAATTGACGTCTTGTTGTTTTGACAGCTCACACACCCGCTACAGCTACAATCTCTTGCAACTGATGTACGAAGACAAAACCCGCTGGAGCTTCCATTTCCAGATGTATGCATTGCAGACAATGATACAAACACAAAAGACCGCATCCAAAGCAACAGTTAGAGTGTTCGAACGTTCTGTCATCACCACCCAAAAGTCTTTTTTGGAAGCTTTAAAACGAGAGGAGTCAATACATCCCATTGCATACCACATCCTCCGCGAGTGGTATGAGTTTGTGACACAAAATAACTCTCATAAAATTGATGCCTTCGTGTACTTGCGTTCGACACCTCAAACAATCATTGACCGGATCCACAATCGTGCGCGTAATGAAGAAACCAATATTTCGCTGGAATATTTGCAACTTCTTCACGAGCTGCATGAAGACATTTTCATCCATCAACAACATCTTCTTCCAGCACCCGTGATCGTTTTAGATGCCGATTTATCACCAAATAATGTGATTCAACAACTTCATTCCCAGGCGGAAGAATATTTAGAGTTATCGTAGTAGTCAAATCTTTACTAGTCAAATTTCCTATCTAGTTATTTCTCAAAATCTTGTCAGTTGAAATTTTTTATTTCGTTGAATAAAGTCAAATTCCTTAGTTTATATGGAAGTTTCATAGTTCAGCGTCAAGATGTCGCTTAAATATAGCATAAACATGTGCTCCATATAAAAACATAGGGAAATTTCATCATTGAGAAATGACTGCACGAACGATCACATAAGAACTATTCCCTTGAGTCGCTTTTCAAATGTGTTCAGAGAACATTCAGTAGGCAATTGGTTGGCATGTTCGTAAAAGAGCTCAGTGCAATTACGGTAAATGCTTTTGAGTCCAAGATTGGTACGTGCTCTCTCGAAACGCGGCCTTGTGTTAGTACTCGTCGGATATCTATGGTTGCTTGTGCTGTTGACATGGTATTTAGTTTCCATTATTCCCTTTCGAATTTTGTAAATCATTGATATATTATTGTTATACTTATTTGTGGTTCTTTTTATTTTTGTACAATAATGTCGAAGAGACCTAATCGTTATCTATTTTCAGTAGCAAGAAAAATGCAAAAACTTCTTTTCCGCTCAATGCTGAGTAGCAAAAGTTACACATTGCTCGCAGCTTTATTTGTCTGTTTTCTGCTCAAAGTTTTTTCCGTCTCACTTATGGATAAAGATCTCATAAGTTGTTCATTCGTTCTATGGGTATCAATTGTATGATTGCAATGTCAAAATCATAGTTTTGGCATTTTTTTTACACTTTTTTCTCGTTTTTTGCCTGTGTGGCGGCTATCTACATGGGAGGTTTGTATAAAAACCTCGTTGTAATATAAATCGCAATAGTTTCAGATAATCATATAACTGCGCATGGGCGAATGAAAAATAAAATGCATTTTTCTCAAATTTTCAAATTTATTCGGTTCTTTTGTTGAACATCAATTGACAGGGGCAAAAAAGATACGGTATTGATTGCACAGTGCAACCAACCTCTCATCATTTTCATGGGTGAAATCAGTGCGACAAAGTTTGCATATTTTAATATTGAATCTCATCGAAAAGTCAGTTTACACTGCCTCCTGGCGAGTGGAACGTGTATGCCTATACATTCAATAAACTGCTTCCCCTCCACATTTTCCCCTACCATTTTTTCAATAAACAAACTATATGAAAGTTGTATGGACTCGCTAGGTGCCGCCACAAGTACTACTTTTTTTAATCATTGTCTCACTGGGTGAAATCTGCTGTGATTTTGTGCTAGGGGCTAACCACGGATTTTTTATTGACAAAATCTGTTTTTATCCCCCAATTTTAATGACATCCGTAACGTTTAATGTGCTGACGTCATTACCGATTCAAAAATGCTGGAAGTGGGTTTTGGTGGATCCTCAGGATCGTTTAGTACTGCTTCCGGTTCTGGAAGTGGATCCTCAGGATGGGCCAGGGCATTGTCAAATCCAGTCTGGTCCATCCTGAAGATCCACCAAAACCCACTTCCAGAATCGGGAGCAGTTCTGAACGATCCTTAGGATGCACCAAAACCCGCTTCTAGAACAGTATCAAGCGAAAAAATTACTGCAAAAATCGGGCAAAATCGACCAAAATGTGATCATATCGGAATTTATTTGTTTAAATGATAAAAAATGTTAAAGTCGGTCATTATTGGTTATTTTTAAAACCGTAGTTAGCCCCTAGATTTTGTGTGACTCTTCGAAAATTTTCGATAGGCAGTTTGCTTTGTCGTTGTCATCAAATTTCTGAGATCCATTGACTTTGATTTTGTTGATGGTGGAATCGAATTTGCCGTGGTACTGTTTCGACAAATTCCATAACTTATTGCTGCCTTTGGTGATACTCTTCAATTTGTTGTCCCAAAATTTATTGCATTCCGATTTGACTGTGATGTTAATTTGCTTTTGGAGTCGATTCAATTCACACTTCAAATGATATAACTGCGTATGGGCGAATGAAAAATAAAATGCATTTTTCTCAAATTTTCAAATTTATTCGGTTCTTTTGTGAACATCAAATGGCAGGGGCAAAAAAAGAGACGATATTCAGCTTTTTCAGGCGCCTAAAACCCCTTTTTACAAGCCTATATTCTTCTTCTTTGATTACGTCTCACTTTTGGCTTCCGGATCCAACCAAGCAACGGTGCAATCGGTTGAAAAATAACTGGCTGATCAGGTAAACGACTTATGGTCATGCCTACGAGTTTGTTATTCTTTTTCGAAATCATTGGACCTCCAAATGTAGCGGGAGTTCCCATGCTTTCATCTAAAGTGTAACACATCAAATGATTTGCATCAAATAGGGGGTGCACTTTCGGTTTGCATTTGGCGCCATCTAAATACTTTGTATCATAACGCCTCGTTCTCACTGTTCCATCCATCACATCACCGTAGACAGTGACCACTTCGGACGGGTCATTCATTGTGTAATCTTTGTCCACCAAATCGATGCTGCCGACGTTATCGTTGAACTCCAACGGTTCTTTAAGTGTAATCTTGGCAACGTTAAATGTGAATCCCGACAATGGGAATTTCTCATGAATTTTTATCTGGTCTTCAGTGACTTTAAGTTTTGTCGCATTTCTTGATAGTTTATTAACGGTTACGTAGACATATGGGGCGCCGTGCACACTATGCGCACAGGTCAAAATCTCCGTTTCCGACAAAATGATTGCATTAAATTTTATTTGAGCATCTTCGTCAGCATCAGCAAAATCTTTTTTGTAAACAGTAAGTAATTCTGTAATAGAAAAACATCTCAGAATGAATATTTATGTTTATGA
>NW_022601446.1:0-3682 GCF_009176505.1 Sitodiplosis mosellana
CATCTGTATGTTGACTCAAATATTTGACTAAATCTATAATCCACTATGAACGATACTTTTGACCACCACAATGTGATGAATTTTCTGGCAGTAAACCGACAGAAATGCATATTCGTTTTAATAACAACGCACAATTGAAAGTTATCAGTTACAGTGAAACGTTTCTGGAGAAAGTTCGAAAAATGTCACAGTTGTAAATAATATGATGCGGTTGGAATGAATATGAGACTTTCGTCGCTCAATACACAGATACGAAACAAAAACAAAGCAATCCATTAAAATGGAACATGGAAAAGAAATCCGTAAGAATGAAACATAGCATGTGCCGTTTTAAGTATTTCGCTTTGCGGTGTTCCGTTTTGATAGATTTTTTGTCTGCAGTGTCGTTATCAACGAATCCTCTCGCATTGTTTCATATGAATGGATCCGTATCACATTGTTTCGTTACTCGAATACTTTTTCGTGTGTTTCATTTCAATTGATTCCCGAGCTATTGATGACGTCAGTCGCATTTATCACATGATGCAAATTAAGTGATAAGGAGCGCGAATTTCGATGTTGCGATAACACCAATGGATTGGGCACAAAAAATACTGTATGAGAATCGAAAAAAAAATTTAACTTTTTTTTCGATTTTTGCCTGTTTCGGATCGTCAACATGGGAAGTTTGTATGAAAACTTCGGAGCGCCGGTGTTTTACCCGTATTGTTATACAATTAAACAAAGCAGTCTGCTTCACCGTAGAAAAGAAGTGCGCAGTAACGAACAAGAACGTTCAGGTTTCGGCAACGTTGCATTATAGCGATTATGAATGAACGTAATTAGAAATGTAGCGAGAAATTACGTTCATTCATAATCACTAGTGAAGCCACATTGCCAAAATATGTACGTTCTTGTTTCCTTACTGCGTAAGTTATTGAAATATAACATATATTACTTTTATTATGTTCACACGATGTACACTTTACACGAATTTCTCACGATACTGCACAATTAACACTATTTTACCACAATGTCACGATTCAATACACTTTTAACACAATGTCACGGTTTATGCATTCTTTTACTATTGTCCCACGATTCATACAACTTCTGTTCTTAGTTCATGATAAGCAGAATAGTATAAATAGACTTGAATTTGTAAACCATTCACCATTTGATTTTGGGAAATAAAGCACATAGTGCACCTTAAAATATTATTTGGTCTAAAATCTTCATTTGATTCGAAAGAATCTTTAACTCGCACTTCTTTTCTACGGTGAGGCAGACTGCTTTGTTGATGTGTATAACAATACGTGTAAAACACCGGCGCTCCGAGGTTTTCATACAAACTTCCCATGTTGACGATCCGAAACAGGCAAAAATCGAAAAAAAGTTAGAAATTTTTTTTTCGATTCTCATACAGTATTTTTTGTGCCTAATCCATTGGTGTTATCGCAACATCGAAATTCGCGCTCCATATCACTTAATTTGCATCATGTGATAAATGCGACTGACGTATAGAAGTAAAAAATTGTAGTGCCTATTACCTATTACTATTACATGTAATAGGAAAGTACAGTAGAATCTCGGAAAAGTTAATTCACACAAAAGTTAATTGTCCAGATAAGTTAAGCGACGTTCGACTCCCATTGAACGCCTTAAAAAGTTAATTATTTGCTTAACTTTTTAGAGCGTGTGTACATTTTCCACGCGATTCTGTAGTTTTGCAATGCAAACCAACAATACAAAACGAAAAAAATATTGATCAGCGTTTCAGGCAAGTGCCTGTTCGCTGTGTATTGTGTTCTACTAATCCTTTCTTTTTATAAATGTATTGACAAACAATAACAGCTGACAGTGGCCTTTGTTGTGTACGAGTTAGCCGATATAAACAATAGATTTAGTGAGTTGCATTCGCTCTACATAGCTCTCATTCGTTTTGTCGATTAAAATGTTGGAAAAATTGAATAAACCAGTACAAGCCAGATTAAATTTAGAGTAAAATGGTGAAATTTTGAAAAAAAAAACCGACAGTGAGGTTCACGGAGAACGATTGGCTCCAGAATATGGTGTATCTGAAGCAGCCATATCGAAAATTAAGAAGAAACGGATTGAAATTCTCGATTTTTATTGACACTTATTTTTACTTTTTGATGTAAACTGATGAAAATGTGCCAATATAATAAAATTTGAACCAAATATCGTTGAACCATGCAATTTGTATCAATTTTGAAAAATGTCCAGAAAAGTTAATAATTCAGAAAAGTTAATCACCTCTGGAACATTTTAATTAACTTTTCCGAGATTCTACTGTAATAGTAATAGGTTCATCCTATTACAAAAGTAATAGTAATATTTACAGTAATAGGTTCACCCTGTCACAAAAGTAATAGCTTCTGTAATAGCGATCCTATTACATTATGATTTTCCTATTACATGTAATAGCAATAGTAATAGGTAATGCCTATTACATTCCTATTACTTTTTCAAAAAAATTTTTTTTCCAAAGTTTCATATAAAATTTAAAACTTTAGAAAAAATTTTTTTTTGAAAAAGTAATAGGAATGTAATAGGCATTACCTATTGCTAATACATGTAAAAGGAAAATCATAATGTAATAGGATCGCTATTACAGAAGCTATTACTTTTGTGACAGGGTGAACCTATTACTATTACTATTACATGCATTAGGAAAAGTAATAGGAAAAATGTAATAGCCATTACTGTAATAGCCTGTAATAGTAATAGGAAATAGTAATATATTATTTATTACTTTACTTCTATAGACTGACGTCATCAATAGCTCGGGAATCAATTGAAATGAAACACACGAAAAAGTATTCGAGTAACGAAACAATGTGATACGGATCCATTCATATGAAACAATGCGAGAGGATTCGTTGATAACGACACTGCAGACAAAAAATCTATCAAAACGGAACACCGCAAAGCGAAATACTTAAAACGGCACATGCTATGTTTCATTCTTACGGATTTCTTTTTCATGTTCCATTTTAATGGATTGCTTTGTTTTTGTTTCGTATCTGTGCATTGAGCGACGAAAGTCTCATGTTCATTCCAACCGCATCATATATTGTTTGAAAAAAATTATAAAATCTAGCATTATTTTCAATTAACTGAAGCGTGGTCAGCCCCTAGCAAAATTGATAGAATATGCGAATTTTTCGGACAAAAATTCACACACAAAAAATGAAAATGATTCTAAAGCAGACTCACTTGCGGGGATATGGATTCCAGCTACAAGCTTTGCCTGTGACATGTTTTCAATCACTTCGCCCTTAAGAAGAGCTTGCGAGAAAAAGCCATCTGTTCATTAGAAAAAAAGTTGAAATTTCGAATTGAATATTATAAAAGCCTGGAAAAATCTTTTGGTATCATAAGAAGCTAGTTCGAAAACCAAAAATGTCTTACGTTTTCCTTGAAGTTCCTAGAAAAAGAAATCTCGTGTTAATTTTCATTTCTACAGAAATATCGTATTTTATTGGATAAAAGTGAAAATGATAAAGGAATAGAAAAAACTTACCGAAAATTCAACGATAAATAGCACCGAAAACAAACCGTGTAGTAGATTCATTTTAATTTGCCAACCAAACGGAGTTTTAACCTATTGCACAATGATAGTAGAGAATTGACTTGAACTTCTTCAGGAGATCCTTTGAATTCGTTTGGTCTTCCCCGT
>NW_022601447.1:0-1712 GCF_009176505.1 Sitodiplosis mosellana
TTTTTATGCTCATTAGGTAGGTATTAGCAAAGAAGGGTGTTTAAATTATCCTTTTACCAAGGATTAACTAGCACTCGGTTCTCGAGTACATTTATAGACATGGTTTGATGCTATTTTCCGTTTAATCTCAATGCAAGGAAGTGCAAACCATTTAGAATGATTTGAAAGCCACGAGAAAGTTAAATGGAAATATACTATCTAGTACTCTCAGAATTCAAAGGAGGCAAACTAAAAAACATATAGTGTAAAACATCAAATTACCCACTGTTTTTTGCCATTGTAGGCAAAATGTCAGTTTACCTCCACTGTATTAAAATTGTCAGCAAAATGTCATTTTACCTACATTGTTCATACAATGGAACACCGTTCCACCAAAAATGTAGGTAAACTGACATTTTGCCTACAATGGCAAAAAACAGTGTGTAATTTGATGTTTTACACTATATGTTTTTTAGTTTGCCTTTTTTGAATTCTGAGAGTAAGGATATGAAGAAGCTTCATAGAATTTTTTTAATATGAGACACTAAACAATGGCAACACAGTTCAATCAGCTACCAGACTTTTGTAATTGAAAACAATTAAAGTCGATTAAAAAGGCAATAGTTACTCATCTGATAGATGAAAAGTGATTGCCCAGTTGTCATTGGTTTCCAGCACCGGGATAGTCTCGATCATTAAATGTCAAACCAACAACGCCACACATTTTGACGGCAACGCATTGGAACTGCATTGATGAGTGAATCCAATACAGTGTCAAACATTCTCATGTTGTGTGATGAAACAATAATATTTGAGTTTTGAAATAAGAAAATGTTTCGATTCTGCTAAATAAAATTGTACAAATGTGCCGATGGCACGCAAGACAACAAAATTGCCTTCTTAAGCCCGTATTAATTTGTTTTTCGTGAATTGAACAAGAGCGTTTGCAAAATGAGCGCGTTCACGCCTGTAATCACGATTTGAACGAATTTCATTCTGCAAATGATGTTATTGTTAGTGTAATGCTACCCCATCGTTCCAGGTTGTGACTTACTCATCTGAGGTGATCAGTGATTATGTATGGCACTGAATAGACCCAAACGAGAAAGAAAATGAAGTCATTACTGTTAGGAAGTTCAATATTATTTTATTTTTCTGGCATTTTCAATGGCAAAATCGAGGCGTCCTTTATTGTAAAGGGACAACGGACAATACACATCAATTAACGAATGGACAATTAAGACAAATCACTTGATATCGGCGATTTTGAGAATGAAAAACAATGACGTTCATTTTTGTTTGCATTAGGGTTTACAAACGTTCCAACAAATACCGCAAACGGTGTTATAAAAACGTTATTTTTCTGTAGTGTTTTTTTTTGACAGTCCAAAATACCGCAGAAATAACGATAAAAAACGAAAAAAACGTTTTTTGGGCGGTATATAACGGTTCTGTAAAAAAACGTTTTTAAGAAACACTGAAAAAAATAACGCGTTTTTAAACCCTAGTTTGCATAAAAATAGTACAGTTTATTGAAGAAATGTTTTCAGATTACAATATTTCCATGCATTTTTATAAATTATTATCATAAGGAATACCTGAACATGAAAATGAACACGATGAAAGTATTTCTTTTATATCGAATGGTGTTCGAAAAGTGGAAAATTGTGGAATAAAAACATTAATTAAAACTATTTCTGTTGTCTTACCGCAAGTATTCCTATTGATCTTAG
>NW_022601448.1:0-11394 GCF_009176505.1 Sitodiplosis mosellana
ACAAATTCAACGAGTATTTTGTGTCCAGTATTGTCCAGATTAATGAATGCATACCGCTTCGAAATCACGAAAATGACATCATTGTTGACGAATATCTCTCTTTTGAATTTCGTAATGTTTCACTGACAGAGATAAAATCGTGCATCAAAGAGCTGAAATATAACACCGACGAGTTCTTCATCAAACCAACCGTATTGTGGGATGCGATCTTTGTTATTGGCTTACAATTAGCCAGTATCATTAATGAATCGTTCAACAGCGGGATCTTTCCGGAGGCTCTCAAACAGTCAACAATTTTGCCAATTCAGAAGAAAAGCGGTACTGTACTAAACACAGAGTATCGCCCAATAAATATGTTACCATTGAAAGAGTCATCGAAAAATTAGCACACAAACAATTCAATGAGTACATTCAGTCGAACAATCTTCTCAATCAATGTCAATCGGGATTTCGAGCCCAACATTCGTGTGAGTCAGCAATCAACGATGTGCTATATGACTTGAGAGAGGCACAAAATAAATCGCAATTTATCATCGTAGTTTCGTTGGATCTTCAACGTGCATTTGAGATCATCGATCCAAATCTCCTTATTGAAACATTGAGGCAATACGGAGTCAAACCTTTATCGCTTCAATGGTTCAAGAGCTACTTAACAAACAGAAGTCAGATAGTAAAAATTGGCGACGTAACATCAGAACCACTTGAAAACAGCTTAGGTGTACCACAGGGATCCATTTTGGGCCCGTTACTATTCATTTTGTATATAAATTGCATAACTTCCTGTATTAAACACTGCGCTATAAAAATGTTTGCCGATGATACATTTGTGTATATGTGTTCTAATAACATTGATGAAGCAATTCAAAAATTTATTGAAGACTTAGATAGATTATTTGATAAGCTGTGCCAAATTAAACTGAAATTGAACATTAGCAAAACCAAAGCCATGATAATCACTAATAAGACGATTGACCGAAGTAGCATTAATATAGTTATAAATGACATTAGACTTGATATAGAGCGCGAAATTAAATACTTTGGAGTTATTATTGATGACCAACTTAAATTTGACAAAAATATAGAATATGTATGTAAAAAAGTTGGCAAAAAAAGCGGCGTTTTGAGTAGATTAAGAAATGAATTGAACAAAAATCAAAAAGAATATTTATATAAGTCACTCATTCAACCACACTTCATTTATTGTGCGTCCATCCTATTTCTGTCCAGTGCGTCTAATATTGATAGGCTTCAAAACTTGCAAATTAAATGTATGAGACAAATTTTGGGTGTAAATCGTGAAACTAATGTTAATTATCTATTTGATTCGTTGAAATTTATGAATGTAAAGCAACAAATAATCTTTAGAACATTATTATTTGTTTATTTTTTGTGAATGGCCTTGCTCCAAAATACCTAACTGATAGAATAGAATACAGACAGCAAATCCACAATAGAAATTTTAGAAAAGCAAACACAATATCAGTCTCAAATGCTACTAAAGCATGTAGCCAAAATGCCTCGTTCTACAGGGGAATTCAACTTTTTAATGCCATTCCAACTGAAGTTAGACAAGTTGAATCGATAAAATTTTTTGAGAATAAATTAAAAAATTATGTATTAGAAAATTATTAATGAAACCAATGTAAAAACTGTAACGTTGTTTTATGGAGAAATCTAAATAAATATCATATTATTATTATTATTATATCGTTTGATCAAA
Source organism: Sitodiplosis mosellana (assembly GCF_009176505.1). Classification (NCBI taxonomy): domain Eukaryota; kingdom Metazoa; phylum Arthropoda; class Insecta; order Diptera; family Cecidomyiidae; genus Sitodiplosis; species Sitodiplosis mosellana. Next base: position 1,721 of record NW_022601448.1, read on the forward strand.
CGCTTTCACATTTACATCATGTAAGCGACGATCCATCTGTTGTTATTTTTTAACTTTGAAACGACTTTGAAACGGAACGTGTTTTTAGCATGCCACGAAGATGTGAACATTTTCATATTCAAATAGCTACATCGAATAAACACCACTCAACATTTCAAGAGTGAAAAATATTTGCTTAAATTTGAATGAACGTAAACAACGTATTTTCGATACTATCCATAGGATGTGGAACGTAAACTTCTGCACACGTGCACAGGTGGAGTTGTAATTCCACCAATTGTTTGACATTGTTTTCTTGAAAAATGTGTGCGATAATATTTTGTGAGCTTCAATTAGAATTGTCTTTGTATGTGGATTAAATAATATCATTAATCTATTGCTGATGTGACCATACTTGAAAAGTATATAAGAAGATGTGCTCGATTCGTTTGTCCATCAAACAGTTCGTCAATTTTCTTCAATTGACACGTTTACAGTACACTTTTGATAGTTCGAAGCTGGAAAAATGCTGGGTCAAGGATCTTTCAAACTGCTGCTCGTTGGCTTGGTGGTATCGGCGGTGAGACGACAATTTTAGTTTGAAATTTGTAATTTTAATGTTGCTTGGAATTTTTTTCACTTATAAATTTTGGATCGAATCTTTTACATTCGATTCTTTCTGTGGACAATTTGTGATAATTTTTTCGAAACTCATTTCATTAACTAAAAAATGTCCATTTTAAAGTTTTTCAATTGAAAAAAAACTTCCACTACAAAAATAATTTCCATCGGAAACTTTTACTCGAATGAAAAACAGTTGAAAACCATTACAATCTCATCCGTTGTTCCATTCCAATTTAATCCCTTTGCTTCATTTCCACAGTTCCTGATCGTGGATTTGAGTGGAGCACCATCTGGGGGAAACGGTAAGAATTGGATAAGCTCCATTTCTTTATCAAGTTTCACTCACACAGCACACTGCGTCACTGTACGCAACATTTTCTTTCGATTCAGTTCACTGATCTACAATTTTTTCACCTTTTAGTAAACGAAAGAGACATAAATGGAGAGACAGCTCTGCATAGAGCTGCTGTGATTGGTAATTTTGAGTATTTATGTTTTAAAAAATGCTTTGTTCAATCTACTTCATTGGTCTGCATTATTTTTCAGGTAATGTGAAGGAAGCTGAAAAACTCATCTACAATGGAGCCGAAGTTGATATTTTAAATAATTCGGAGGAGACACCTCTTCATTATGCCGCTTTCCATGGTAATGTTGAATATTGATTTTGATTGAATAAAAGATTGATTTGATCTCTTTTTTCATCGATCTGTGTTATTTCTCAGGTCATAAGAATGTTGCTGAACTTCTCATCCGAAAAGGAGCCATCGTTGATTATAGAAATAATCTCCATGCGACACCTCTTCATTTAGCTGCTTCCAATGGTAACTTTGAACACTTCTCATGAAATCTCGTGACACCATTCCCGAACACAGCAATCGTGTAATGTGTAAGCTATGTGTACACGATATGGTAGGATTCAATTGCATATCGGATTTTTCGGCCACACCATAAATCGTGTACACATAGCTTACATTACACGATTGCTGTGTTCCGGAATGGTGTCCATAAACGTTTCTACGCCTTAAAAATGCTTTCTACGAGATTTTATGAGTTTCACTAAACTCCATAGAAAATTCGCGCTCGAGCATAGTAAGCGTTGACACTAAGAACGGTTGGTCTGACGCTCTGTGTGTAAATCACACACAGTTCGTTATAGTGGCCGCGCTCGAAGAGTGTGCAAAGGAGAAATAATACATACGTACGACGCTCATCTGACACCTCGTCACACAGATCGTTCTCATATAAGAGCGCCGTATGTATGTATTATTTCCCCTTTGCACACTCTTCGAGCGCGTCCACTATAACGAACTGTGTGTGACGAAGCGTCGCGCGCATATAGTAGTGTCGTTCTGCCTTATACTGTATACACAGAGCGTCAGACCAACCGTTCTTAGTGTCGACGTTTACTATGCTCGAGCGCGAATTTTCTATGGAGAAATAAAAGATTGACTTGATTTTATTCATCCGTCAAAATTATTTTTTAGGTCAAAAGAATGTCGCTGAATTTCTACTCAGTCAAGGAGCGAATGTTAATAGTGAAAATGAGATGAAAAACACACCTCTTCATTTAGCTGCTTTGTATGGTAATGTTGATTATTTGTTCTCACTAAATAGGTAGACTGTTTTATTTTTTTCATCGATCTGTGCTATTTTTCAGATCGCAAGAATGTCGCTGAACTTCTCATCCGTAGAGGAGCAAATGTTAATGCTAAAAATAGTTCGAATCAGACTCCTCTTCGAGTAGCTATTGACAATGGTAAAGCTGACTAAATAAGATATCGATTTGATCTTTTTCATTGATCTGTATTATTATTTTTCAGGTCACAATGATGTTGTTGGACTTTTTATCGGTAAAGGAAAGAAAGTTAATATTGCAGATCAATTTTAATAGATTCAATTGGCTACTAACAATGGTAATGTTGCATATTTTCTTCACAATATAAGAAATTGATTTGATCTTTTTGATCGATGTGTATTTTTCAGGTGACGAATAGCTGAATAATCGGATGATTTCCTTCGGTTCCCCTTTTCGATTGCAGTGTAGAATATTAATTTCAAAACATTTTTTTGTCCATCTATGACCATACCAACCAATATTGTTGCTTTGTTCGACCATCGATTATTATTCTGTCAAAAAACAGCTCAAGTTATTTGTCTTTTTAATTGCTTACGATATAGGTATTGATATGGAGTGGATTTTTTTCATTAAATTTTTGTGTTCTAACGTGCATCCGTGCTAGTTTTGAACGCGATTTTTATGCCGTGGGCAAAATCCAAGAATGAAAATAAATTATACAGAATAAATGATTAAAAAAAAATCTAAATTTCAATCTGGTTTGAACAGTGTTGGTTGCTCTTGTTCACTTTCGAGTGAAAGAAGAATTTGGTTCACTCTAGAGTATAGAGTCTACGCGGATGGGTTCAATTTTTCTTGATACGACGTCAGACGTCAATGCAAAAGGAACTCTTTTTCTTGATTATAATCTACTGAAGATTTACGCACGTAAAGTGATAATTGCATACAAAATCCCACTTCATATATATAGAGCACCAACTTCACCCCATTTCATTTTCTAGCCAATATGTGTACAAACCATAGGTGTAACGAATAAATAATAAGTAATAAAAGATTTTATTACTTATTCATTTTATGTGATTATTCATTTATTCGTTATTCGTTCTTACTCGCGAATAAGAACGAATAATTATTCATTTATTCATGCAAGAAACGAATAGAAATGTAATAAAAATTGAATAATATATGAAACGAATAAGAAGTGAATAAGAAACGAATAAGAAAACGAATGAAAATTGAAAAAGAAGTTGTAAGAAGTAATAACTATTACAACTTATTCACGAATAAATGAATAATTATTCGTTCTTATTCGCGAATAAGAACGAATAACGAATAAATGAATAAATATGACAAAAGTAATGAATAAAAAAACGAATAATTATTACAAAAATTAACACCTATGGTACAAACTTAGAGACACTAAATTGTTGGTGTTATCAAACTGCAAACATACGTTTTCGGATGGTTTAGCATCTCACAGAGAGCGCAGAGTTTGTGTGTAGTCGATGTAGCTGTACGCATTGACGCACGCCACTTATACAGTGACTTGCGTCGTCGATATGCTCGGATATATCCGTGCATACGAAATGCTGAGATGCTAAACCATCCGAAAACTTATGTTTGTCGAACTATACAACTTTGCAAAAGACAATGTGATCGTTATTCAGTTGAAATAAATGAATTATTAGAAGATTTGCTCACTGCTTGAAACCTACTCCATCTTACTCACACAAATACGAATACTTTTTCCAATATGAAGTCTGTGAAACATACAATACTCTCAATGTCACTCATAGATATAGGTTGTGTTGGTGCAAAATGCGACAGTGGCAGAATTTCTTTCTGTTTTATGTAACCCAGATTCTAGGTACTTATTTTCGTGTGTACATTCATTGAAATTAAAAGAATAGTTGAGAAGCTGTCTCTTTTTCTATGGAAAGTGTTACTAAGTACGGCTCTGGTTTCGTATGAGATTCGCTTATGTCTTTTTTCAACGTATTCAGTATTCACCTTATTTTGTGATGTGAAGTAAATATGATTCCGTACTCTAAAGCCTTTGTGAGGTACTTTACACCACAAAAATGTAGCTGGCATGGAATATCACCTCAAAAGTGCACACAAGCAATTCGCGCGAGAAGCTGGGGAATATTTGCTCATATACGGAATAAACATAGAGCACTCTGTATTGGAGTAAACGTGTGTGAGTTCACTCCAGTTCAGAGCGGTAGTTCAACTTACTAACACATGCGCAAGCTTGGTAGTCACTCAGTAGGGGAAAAAAGACGCATACATTTATTTCATAGCACGCTGGTTTGTACCACACTGGAATAAACGTATTCACATTAATCCAATACTGAGTCACTAGTAAGCTTGCGCATGTGTTAGTAAGTTTAAAAACCGCTCTGAACTGGAGTGAACGCACACACGTTTACTCCAATACAGAGTGTTCTATGTTTATTCCGTATAGGAGCAAATATTCCCCAGTTTCTCGTACGAATCGCTTGTGTGTACGTTTCATTTGCATAAACAATCAAATTTCGGTGTACCACTTATTTCTGATTGATTGATCCGTTTTTCGACTTCATTTCGAACAAAATTGTAACAAATAGGCTTTATTACACTACGATGATGATTTCAAAAAGTCATCTTTTTAGTCGATGATCGATATAAACCTTTCCTCATCAAATCAGAATGATGCCAATGCAATGAGGACGCAGTCATTATTTTTTTTGCGTTAAAAACAGTCCGATGCACAGGGAATAGGGAACGCGTAAGATCGATTTGCTTTTTTAAGTTTGATTGTTTCTTTGTTTTTTCCAAAGCATTTTTTCATAGCAGCTTCCGACGTTTTGAACATTTATTGCAACATCTGACAATTTTTTCTTCACATATCTGGATTTTCAAGTTTTCGCACGTCTACGTAGGTCGAGAAAACTCAATTGAATATTGATGCGTTGAGATAAATCAAAAGTTTATTATTTCTGGAGCTTTATTCAGTATTTTATTGCATCAAATTTATGGCGACACCAGAATAAAAATGGAAATACAAATGAAAAAAAATCAAAATTATACATAAAATCAAAGTTAGACTGTTTTTGTTACGATTGGAGTAAACGATAAAGTTAATTGAGGGGAAACTTATGCGGTATTACGGCATGTCGATGTTGCTCCGATGAAATGCCCTAGCAAAGGTTGTTTATCAATTTGGATCAAAGCACCACTAGTTTCCATTCTTTGCCTGCTTTTCTTTAGCTTCTTTTATGATTTCGGCCACATCTGAAAGACCTAAATTTCAAATGAATCCTTTGATTCGAATGCTATTTTGGTTTTTCTTATAAGGATTGAGACATACTCGATTCGGCAAATTCAAGCGGAGTATTTCCAAACCGGCCCATAACGTCGATTTCAGCCCCATTTTCAATGAGAATTCTGGCAACGTCTGGGTGGTCTATATGATACATGCAATAAGATGAACAGACTGAATTAGTGTTTGGTTTGGTTTCAAACTAAGCATTCCAAATGAGCAAAATTCATTGAGCATTGATCAGTGAACAAGTAAGTAAATATAAATCTTGTAAACGAAAAATAAATAGAAATTAGTAGTCCATTACCAAACCTCGCAGCAAAATGTAGTGCTGTATATCCATAAGAACTCCTAGCATTAACATCGCTTCCTTGTTTGATGAGTTCTCTGACATCATTTATGTTTCCTAAATTGTAAATTGAATTAAATGAAACGAAATTAAACGATTGTTTCGATTCAGTAAGATTTCAGAAACTTACCGTGCACTGCAGCCAAATGTAGAGGTGTATATTGAAATCCATCTTTGGTATTGGCGTTATTATTATCGGTGTCATCGCTATCGTCACTACTATCACTGTCCTTGTTTTCTTCGGCGATCTTTTCCTTGAGCATTCTGGCGATTCTGGTTTCACCTGCATCCAACAATGAGATCAAAACAATTTTATCAATTCAATTTACATGAAAACTTGAGCAGCAGTCTTTGAAAATGTGTTAATTCCTAATACCATGATTGATAGCTGTTTGAAGTGGTGTTTCTCCGCCAGTGTTTATAGCATTGATATTGGCACCGCTATCGATGAGAAGTCGCACCACATCCTCCTTACCTGTTTTGTAAATGAATCAAAATTGAAAAGTGGCTTTGGTTTTGTTGCATAAGTTTGGATAATTACTATAAACTATAGCCATGTGCAATGGCGAAGTTCCTGAATCGTCTGGTGCATCGAGATCGGCATCATGTTCAATGAGCATTTTAGCGATGTCAACACTGCCTGGATTGTGAATAATAAAATTTTAAACGAATTGTTCTAGTTTGGACAAAACCTTTCGAGCAGTTACCTCTCCATGCAGCCTTTAGAAGCGCAGAATTTTTCCATAAATCCCTTGCATTCACATCGGCACCGTGTTCGATGAGGACTTTAACGACATCTGCACTACCTGCGATCGAGAAAGAAGATGGAAAAATCATTAACCGTGTGCAAATATTTCGTTTCAAGGTGAAAATCAATGACAATTACCACTCATAGCGGCTCTGTGAAGCGGTGTATTATTATGAATGTCGTGTGCGTTGACATCCGCACCCTGTTCGATGAGGTTTATCACTCTATCTGCATCACCTAGATTGAGATTCAATTGAAATCAGAAGATTATTCTTGGTTGAATCGAAAATTACAGAATACTTCTAAAAGATATTATTTACCCATAGATGCTGCTCGGTGCAATGGTGTATATCCGCGATAGTCTCTAGCATGCAGTTGGGCGTCTTTTTCTTCAAGAATTGTAGCGACTTCGGTGTTACCTGTTTAGAATGATTGAATTGATTTTAGCGAAAGTTTTTAAGAACGAATTTGGATCAATTTACCTTTAGCTAAAGCCAAATCGTGTGGTGTTTCACCAATACTGTTTTTAGCATTGAATCTGGCGCCTTTTTCAAGGAGAACTTTAACTGCATTGGTTTTACCTTGAGTAAGAATGTATAAAATTAAGATTGGCTGTGTTTAAATCAGAGATGGAGTAAATGTATATCAATTCGTTGAATTTACTGTACTCGGTACAGTACGGTATATTTACATTGATTTACCTTTGCGTTAAATAACGCGTCCGCTCTCACTAAAATATGAGTTGACGCATGTGCTCCGCGCGTTCAACGCAAAGGTAAACGTTTAAGTATATATCGATACACATTTCCATACACTTGCGGTAAACGATCAACCATCTCTGGTTTAAATCACGAAATTTGAATGTTTAAGGATATTGACAAGTACCAAAGAAAGCGGCATGGTGAAGCGCTGTGTTTCCTGATTCGTCTGTTGAAATATTAGCACCATGTTCAATCAGAACTCGGATGATATCGCCATTATCTGTGTTGTGAATAGATCGACGATTGTCAACATAGAATGAATATAGAAAAATTTCTTTGGTGTTATTTATTTGGTAGAAGTCCAGGTATTTACCGGAATGAATAGCACTTCGAATCGGTGTCCATCCTTCACTCTCTTTTGCATTGACATCGACACCCTGTTCGAGAAGGATTCCAACGATATCTGCGTTGCCTGGAAGAGAATTCAAATACATTTTTAAATCATGATAACAAATAATTATTACGCGTCAATGTGTTTTCGTGGTATGGTGTGTGATAGGCTATGAAGAAACAAATCACAAAATTTACCTTTTTCGGCGGCCAAATGAAGTAAATGCAAATCCTTCAGATCATCCACACTTTTAGCACAATTTTTCAATAGCATCTTAGTGCCATTTGCATCATCTGTTACATTGTTTCGAAAATAGAACAAAATTTGAATATATACGACGAATGATTGGCTAATTCGAGATATTGTATGATCAATGGAGGCAAATTCATTTCAAAACAGTGTAAATTAGAATATATGAAGATTAAAAAGCGTCAATGTTCAACATTTACCATTTTCAACAGCAGTTGTAAGCGCAACAATCCAATCTTGTTCGATGTGTACGCCTTTTTCAGCCAGTGCATCGATGACACTTGAACTAGCTAAAAATTCCAATTTGAGAACAAAGATGATTTTGTATGAATTTATTTCATGCTCAAGACTAGGGGGATTTGACTACGTGAAAACTTGTAAAAAAATGATATAAACGCGCACGAAATTGTTACATTCACCAAAGAACTTGCATGATTCCACTCAGTTGACAAGTTCTGTATTAAAACAACATGCGCGAACTTGTGCGAGTTCGTGTGCAAACATGAAGCTGGACGACGCGCACAATCAGTCGTTCCATTTATATCTGGATTAACTTTTTCTTCCAACACTTTCTCCAGCTCTTTAAAAATATTTCCTTTGTCCATTTTATAATTATACAAATCTTTGAACTTTTGGAAAGGATGTGAAGAATCTTTATACACGTAAACAACCAATTTTAGGTTTGAAACGCGTTTTAGTTGTCAAATAACAACTTGAAAAACGCGCAAAACCATAAACAAACTTGTGTAAACTTGTGACCGTGCGCGTCAGTACGTACAACGAACGCGTCGAACTTCCGCGAATCAAGCAAACTGGCAGAAAACATGCTGTACTCGTAAGAGTTAAATTCCCCTAGGCTCAAGAACATATCTAGCATCTAATCCAAATTAGTCTTACCATAGTAATTACGTGTAATGCAACCAAAGAGAGCTGGTCCCCAATTCTCTTGCGCTAAGTACAAATCTGCACCATTCTGGATCAAGAGTTCAGTTATTTCGTCATTGTCTAAACACAATTTATAAAAAGGTATTAAAAATTGGTTCGTCGAATTCAATTCAAGTGTTGAATGAAAGTTTCAAATCAGCTCACCTTTCTTCATAGCAAGCATAAGTGCCGAGTTCCCGTCGCTATCTTTAATGTTGACATCCACTGATTTGTTTATCAAACACTCGACCATTGTCTTTGAGCCTATGTTTTACGAACAGAAATGGGAAAAAAAAATAATCAAAGTAAATTTGAATTGGTTCCATAGATCAATCGTGGATTTATTATTTGAATTTTGTTTTTGAGCACAAAATGACACAAATATTGAATAATTAAAAACAAAGTTTTTGTTTTTAATTATTCAACAATCGTGGATTGTGTTATTTTTTTAAATCTTTTTTTAATGCAAATTTGTATAGATGAATTGAGATTTTGAATTTTATCCTTTTTTTTTTTATCGAACCGAATATAACTTACCAGCTTCAATCGCAACGTGCAGAGCTGTTTTTCCAGACTGATCATCCATGATAAAACTCGGAACACATTCGTCATGACCATGTTCAGCTGCGTCAAGTACAGTAAATCCGTCCTCGGCTTTAGCGTTAATATCAGCGCCATTTTCAATGAGAAACCTAGCCACGTCTTGTTGGTCTATACGATAAATGGAAAGTAAGAATTTCGAGCATTGGGAATGAAATGAGCAATGAATAAGTAAGTAAGTATATAAAAAACATTGTATAAAGGGGAAACAAGTAGGAAATGCTGGTCC
>NW_022601449.1:0-8008 GCF_009176505.1 Sitodiplosis mosellana
ACTCACCGTTTGAAGTCTACAAAGCAAACATGAATGCACTACGTGAAGTCGCTTCTAAAGCAAATCAAAACGATGTGTTGTTGGTATCGGGTGATTTCAATCTCCGGAATCTGATCTGGTACACATGCAACAACAATGCTGATTATGATCCTGATGACATTTTTCAACACAATCCAAATGTAGCAGTGGCTATCAATGCGGTGAGTGAGAAAGAAAGAATCGTGCTCGACACTTGCAACGAGCTTGGATTGCATCAAATATGCACACATCACAACAACAACAATCGGTGGCTGGATTTAATATGGACCAATGAACCCAACTTGTTCACATGCAACAAAAATGACAGCGTCATAGCAAAGAAAGAATCACATCATCAAGCGCTTGAAGTGATCATCCATGAAAAAATTGAAGAGAAAGCCGAAAATCAAAGTTCGTACAAAGACTTCAAAAATGCTGATTACAATGCAATGAATGATTATTTCGCAAATGCCGACTGGAGCAGTATTATCAACGAACCCGATCTGAATGCAGCAGTTGACCAGTTGTATTCGAGAATTAACACTGCAATTGAAATGAATGTTGAAGTCAAAACCAGAAAAGAGTCCAATCATCCAAAGTGGTTTAGCCGTGAACTAATAAATATGAAGAATCGTGTTAACAAATTGCACAGCAAGAAGAAACTTGATCCGACTGATGTGATAAGAAACCAACATATCAAATTACGTCGTGAATATAAAAAACAATCTCGATTTGCTTTTAGGATTTACAAACTCGAAATGGAACAGCTGATAAATGAAGATCCTCAGAAATTTTTTGAATACGTCAGAGCGTGTAACAACACAAAAAATGATCTTCCAACTGAAATGGAATACGAAGACCGAAAATTTGACGATCCATTCGAAATTGCCAATTCATTTGCAGCACATTTCAAAAAGGCATACACACAGACAACTGATGGATCTGAAGCAAGTTATCGTGAAGATGATCCCATATTGTTGGACCGATGTGCTAACATTCCACCTATTCAAATCGATGAGGAATTAGTCATGGAAAAAATGAATGAGCTACCAAACAATTTGGTGTCTGGTCCCGACGGAATACCAAATCTACTCATCAAAAAATGCATGCTTTCATTACTGAAGCCAATAACTCACATATTGCACGAATCGTTGAATACTGGAAATGTACCGATCGCATGGAAACAATCTTATGTGAGACCTGTGCATAAAAGTGGATCAAAATACAAAATCGAAAATTATCGTGGAGTCGCCCTGCAATGCATAATACCAAAACTTTTGGATTCAATTATAGCAAGCCATCTGAATTATCACATAAAGAACATCATTGATGATAGCCAGCATGGTTTCATAAAGGGACGGTCAACAATTACGAACTTGGTTGAATTCACCTCACCCACACTGATCAACATGGAACATGGGATTCAAACTGATGCAATCTATCTTGATCTTGCAAAGGCTTTTGACTCAGTTGACATAAACCTGCTCATACATAAGCTGAAAATTATGGGACTGAATGAACAGCTGCTAAATTGGATCCAATCATACCTCAGTAAGCGTGAACAAATTGTAAAATTAAATGAAATCATGTCTAATCCTTTAGAAGTAACATCGAGAACTGGTCAAGGATATCCGGTCGGCGCGACATTGTTCATCTTGTTCATCATTGATTTACCACACTACTTGGTCAATTCGAATCTACAATCATTTGCCGATGACACACGCTTCTCGATGCAAATAAATCGAATTGAGGATTGTATAGCACTGCAAGAAGATCTAAACAGAATTGTTGAGTACTTCAAACGAAACCGTATGGCATTGAACGTCAACAAAACGAAACTTGTGTCATATCATCGTGGAAAATTGAAGTTTGCTTATGTTTACTCCATCGGAGGCGTTCCGATTGAGAGAGTCAAAATAATAAAGGACCTCGGAGTGGTTTTGGATGAAAAATTGAATTTTACACCACACATCGAATACATAACTACCAAAGCTAAGTCAAGACTAGCATGGATCAAGCGCTTCGGAAGAGAGTTCAATGATCCTTGGACCATAAAGAGACTCTTTTTCACATTCGTATTACCGATTATTGAATACGGATCACAAATATGGTGCCCATATACTGACGAGAAAATTGCCAGAATCGAATCAATTCAAAAGCAATTTCTACTATATGCACTAAGAAAAATAAAATGGCCACACAAGTTCAAAAAACCACCATATGAATGTCGATTGCTGGAATTGCAAATGACTACGCTCGAAGAACGAAGAAAAATTGCACAAATTTCAACAATTCACAATGTGATATGTGGACATACATCATCGAAGCAGATTCTGAACAGTATATACATTAGAACACCGAAACGTTGGACACGAGAATCAGATTTCCTATCGTTACCAACGCGTCACAGTGATTACACCAAGTTTGAGCCCATCAACTATATGCTCATTACATACAATAAATTTTATAAATACTGTGTACCTATAAAACCACCAAATATTTCAGATGAATTTAACATTAGTACAATTCCAGTCTGTGATACTTATTTAATTGATTTCAATACAAGTACAGATACTGTTAGGCATAGAATAAATGAATATTTTAAGAGAAACAGAATTTGGAGAGATTGAAAAATTGAAAAATTGTGAAATTGTAAATATAACTTGTTTTTTATATTTTTACAAATAAACCACCTCTGGCGAAGAAACGCTATATGGTGCAGAATAATAATAATATTGCACATGATGTAAACTCAGCTAAATTTGTTATTGTTGATCTTCCTTTCATAAATCTGTGCTGACTGTCATCAATGATATTTTTCATGTGGTAATTAAGGTGTTTTGCAACAATGGAGTCAAGCAACTTTGGAATTATGCACTGTAGAGCCACACCACGATAATTCTCAACTTTGGCTCTGAGACCACTTTTGTGTACCGGCCTTACGAATGATTTTTTCCAAATCTCCGGCACAAATCCAATTTCAAGTGATTCTCTTAGCATGTATGTTATTGGCTTTAGCAGTCTGGTCCTGATACCATATTGTTCGGAAGATTATTTATAGCATCCAAAACTAACTCTTCGGTGATGTCAATCGTAGGAAAGTTACCACATAGATCTTTCAGCAATGGTTCATCTCTGGAATTATCTTCAATTATGCTAGAATCTGGTTTGGTGTATGCTTTGGCAAAATGTGTTGCGAAAAATTGTGCTATTTCACGACGGTTCCCACTCTTTTTGTCTCCAAGTACCATTTCATCCGGAAGATCACCATTCGTTTTGTTGGAGACATTCACAAATTCAAAAAACTTCTGTGGGTCTTCGTTGATAAGTTGCTCCATTTCAAGTTTGTAATTTTTATAAGCCAAACGTGCGCTCTTTTTGTACTCTTTTCTTAGTTCAGAGTGTTCTTTCTTTGCATGCTTTCTAGCTTCAACAGTATTCCTGGATCTCATGAATTTGTACTTTTTTTGAGTCTATTTTTCATGTTAACGAGGTCATGACTAAACCATTTCGGGTGACTCGAAATCTTCCTCGTTTTCACGTCAACACTCGATGATATCACTGATCCATCAGTTCATAAAAATTGGTGACTGTGATATAGCCATCCTTTGAGTTGGTGATTAACTTTTGACCGGTTATTGCTTAATAATGAAAATTATTTTCTTTTTTGTCAATGTATTTGCAAAACTCATTGTATTTTTCTGTCTTTCGGACTCTACTAAATTGTAAATTTCTAACTACCAACAGGGACTTGTTAGATTAGACGTAAAACTTTTCTTCAATATATCACTTCTTTGATAAATTGATTGATGACTTTTGCAGTCATAAGGCCAAAACTACAATGTTAACGCCTCCACTGGCCTTTCATTTTGGATATTTAGGTTAGGCTTTGTTGAATCGTTTACATTTCGGCTTCCTACTCATGTCCATGTATTGGTTAGGTTATTTTGTGTTAAAATGTTTATAGACCAAATACTTATTCCAATCAAGAAAGACTACTACTATAATTATCACACACTAAATTGTATATACAAACACGAAAAGATCAGGTTTTTCACGACTCTTGGAGTCGTTTTCCTGCAAACAAAGTATTCAGCCAGTTTTTGGCGGTGTAAATGTATAATAAATGAAACCTAAGCAATTCATATTTCAAAGTACATGCGCAATATAATCAAATAAAGAATAAAACATAAGCAATACATATTTCAAAGTACATTTGCAATCAAATAAAAAAACTTCTTTCGAAGTAATTCCTCGTGACGAAAGCGAACACGAAACAGTTGATATCAATTTTAAAAAATCATTATCACAAAACCAACTAACTCTAAACAAACACAAAGTGGTGTGTATTGAGCCGAAATAAGCGCGAAATCAGCGCGAATAATAAAGCGAAATCAGCGCGTAGGTAGGAAAGCAGACTTATGAGCGTGTGGATTCAAGTTCGAGTCGCACACTGGAGGGGAAAAAATTTAAATTTTTTTTCGTTAAATAAAATTTGGTTTTTGGACAGACAGATAAATTACATTTTGTTTTGATGAAATTACATATCGCTTTTATACTAAGAAACTATCACATGTTTAGTTTTTTCATGATGAATTTTTTTGATTTTGATATTTTCATGAAAAGTACGTTTTTGGGTTTTTTGTTGATTGCGTGGAATGAAAAGACTTGGTGAGGGGCTGGTATCTGAAGGAATATTATTCATTTGAACGCAAAAACACTTTGGTTATGATTTTGCCATTGTTAACGGCAACAAAAATGAGTTTTAGTTGATTTTCGTCGATTTTTCATGTTTTTTCCAATTTCTAATGGAAAAAAACAGAGTTTTCCCAGATATGAACTGCTGAGAATAAAAGGCTGACGATTGCAGGTTTTTCGCAAAAGCGGGATAAAAATCAGTCGCACGCAAAAGAGATATTTCAAATGGTTGCACGCAAACGGAACATTTTATTTTGTCGCATTTCGAATTTTCAAGCCGTGATTACAACAAAAATATACTTCTCTCTTGCGTGCAACCTTTTGAAATGTCTCTTTTGCGTGCGACTGATTTTTATCCCGCTTTTGAGAAAAACCTACAATCGTCAGCCTTTTATTCTCAGCAGTTCATATAAGCTATATGTCAAATTTTAGCTCTAATTTGGGGCTATATTTGAGGCAATTTTGAAAAAAATCGTCGGAGCCGTTTTCGAGAAAAAGGCCGATTTGTGCAAGGCCAGGTGACCATTTTTTGGGTTTTCAGACCATAAGACCATGCTTACTTGATTTTTCAAAGCTCAAATAGGTGCCATTTTATAGCTGGCCTTGAGACCTTTCCAACGATACCTAAAAGTCTGAAATCGGTTGACACTGTTAGGCACAGACGCCATTGGAAAGAAGGCCATTTTTGAATTTTCAAAGGCCGGCCAAGGCCAAGATGGCGGCCAAATCAAAAAGTGGCGGAACAAAAAATTCTAAGTTTTTGATATAGTTCAATGCCTAAAAGTTTTAAAAATATCGGGCAAAAATTACGGACGGACGGACACACAGAAAAAATATTATCTCAGAATAATTGGTGGAGACGGCAAAGAAAATTTTCAAATGGCCATAACTCATGAACTGATGGTCCGATTTCAACGTTCTTGGTCTTGTTGGAAAGATCTCGACGGAAAGCTTCAGAAAACCTATGTTTTGAGATGACTGCATCCACCCCACGGTAAATGGCAAAAACTGAGAATTGCTCCAAATTTTCAAGTGTCCATATCTATGGAGACGGTTGGTCGATTCCCAACTTTGAAAGCTTTTTCTGGGCCTATGAGCCAAGGGCTTTCTGGCGGTACTTCATTCATACCAGACGGCCTCTTAGGAAAAAAGTTCGAAATTGCGTGTATATATAGGCGAGTTCGACTTTCAGCACAGAGGTGCTTTCGTCACTCGCGCCTGCTGTCGCCGGCTGTGATATCAACAAATAATAAAAGTTCATACACCTTGCCAATGTAATTTACATATTTGAATTCTGATTTTTGATTAAAGAAGCAATTGAATATTGCAAATCCACGCTGAACGGACGGACAAGAAAATGTTCAAGGGCCCTGAACGGAAGGAAGGACGGACAAAGTGCTTATCCGTTGACACCTTTAACCCTCGTACACGCACATATTTTAAAACCTTACTCCACGCACATGGTGCCTGGCCAGACACCTATACATTTACATGCGTTTGTATGGGAATAAGTGATGCATGCCATCTCATTTTTAACGGAACTGATAAGAGATAAGTGATATATATCTTCAGCAAAGTTGTCGAGCAGGCATGTAATACAATTTTTTCAGGGACAATATCTTCTTATCTTTTATCAGTTCCGCGAAAAGTGATAAGAAAGAATCGCGTTTTTTCGCGAAACTGATAAAAGATAACGGCTTGGTATCTTCGGTAAAGTTGTAATATTCAAGGTCGCCTACAAATTTTCTGAGGGCAGATATCGCTTATCTCTTATCAGATGCGCAAAATACGCAGATAACCTCAAAAAAGCCGCGAGATAAACGCGTTTTTCCTCATCGTTTTTCACGTAACTGATAAGAGATAATTATCTCTTATCAGTTTCCTTAAGGAATATGTGTTTTCAGCAAATTTGTAAGGCAGGTTGAATTCTATAATTTTATTCATGCTACATTTATTTTTTTTTATTTATTTATTTACACCGCCAAAAACTGGCTGAATACTTTGTTTGCAGGAAAACGACTCCAAGAGTCGTGAAAAACCTGATCTTTTCGTGTTTGTACATACAATTTAGTGTGTGATAATTATAATAGTAGTCTTCTTGATTTGGTCTATAAACATTTTAACACAAAATAACCTAACCAACACATGGAAATGAGTAGGAAGCCGAAATGCAAACGGTTCAAAAAAGCCTAACCTAAATATCCAAAATGAAAGGCCAGTGGAAGCGTTAACATTGTAGTTGCGGCCCTAATGACTGCAAAAGTCATCAATCAATTTATCAAAGAAGTGATATATTGAAGAAAAGTTTTACGTCCAGTCTAACAAGTCCCTGTTGGTAGTTAAAAATTTACAATTTAGTAGAGACCGAAAGACAGAAAAATACAATGAGTTTTGCAAATACATTGACAAAAAAGAAAATAATTTCCATTATAAAGCAATAACCGGTCAAAAGTTATTCACCAACTCAAAGGATGGCTATATCACAGTCAATGTTGCTAAATTTCGAATAAATACATGTAAATATCACAGATAATATCATTATTTCTATACAGATGTGAGGATGTAAGAAAACAATTTGTCAATATTTAATATTAAATTTTTGGTTCTGCTCGCCGCGTACCGACGAGACGAAGTTTGAACGGCTGGTTGAGTTTCTGAATTGATCAGCCACTTTGTTAGCAAACTTGCACATTTGAGGCACCTGGGCTCTGAGTTGTTTGTCCATGAGCCTGTCTTTGATTTTGAAGTAGTCAGTGTGCCGTAGTTCGCGTACGCTCTTCCCTATTGCGATATCGTTGCGACAATTTGCGATCCCATTAACGATGTCATACATGAATACAATTGATGCATTCACCCTCCTACGCTCCAAAGAAGTCATGTTCAGAGCTTCCAGTCGCTTGTTGTATTCGGTGATGTTGTATCCGTTGACAGCTGTACGATACTCTCTTCGGGCGAACTGTGTGAACTTTCTCAAAACACTCTCGATTTTGTCAATATGTATGGCATAAGTTGGCCATACAACGTTACAGTACTCAAGATGAGACTGAACCAGTGCGTAGTATAGTGTTTTGAGCGTTTGAACGTCGGTTATGTCGTAACAAAATCTTTTGATGAATCCCAAGGCTGCTGTAGCTTTCGAAGTGATCGCGTCAATGTGCTTGACAAAGCTGAGCTTCTGGTCAATGATGACGCCGAGATCTTTGTGGTCCAATACGCGCTTGAAGGTAAAATCACCGTATTTGTAGACTCACCGTTTGAAGTCTACAAAGCAAACATGAATGCACTACGTGAA
>NW_022601450.1:0-7265 GCF_009176505.1 Sitodiplosis mosellana
TAACTTCAAATCATATTTCAGATTGTTTCTTTGAAATCGTAAACAATAATTAAATGTAAAAATTATTTCCTTCTTATTTTAAAAAGTAGTGTACATGGTGTAAAAAAAGATCAAAATGAAACCCTATTGTGAAAAGTGTAAGACTTATTTCAAAAACAATCAAAACTACAACAATCACTCGATGATGATGCACAGCCTGTATACAAAGCAGCTGCTTTGTGTACATGGATCATGTGCGCGCATCGAACGGAACTTCAAATTTAGTAAAAATTTGAAAGCACACCTGATGGAGTCCCATGGCTTGAATAAGAACCGAGCAAAACGACTCACAAGAATTGCGCCAACAATTATCGTCCCAGATAAAAGTATGTAAATCATGATGTATATTCTTTTTTCGTCTTATAACCTTATATTTCGATCATTTTGGGCCAGAGTTCAATCAATAAATCAAAAGAGAAAAAAACGGACAGTTGCGTAATAGTAACGCACATTTGTTTTGCTCATACAAATCGATTATCACCGATCCAAATCCGGAACAATTGAGTTGTCATTTTTTCCCATTCCGATTCTGTGAATTCGATCATTGACAAAAGGCGCATAAGGCAAACCTTGCCCGATTTATGATGATTTCAGTCGAAAATTTCGAGACATCAAGTGTCACACGCTCGCTCAATTATTGAATCAATATTGACATAGGCGCATTCGGCTAACTTTCATTTGATTGATTCTCTATGTGTATTTTTGTGTTTCTCTTTCTCCCGCATTTCATTTATCGTTGTTGCCGCTGTTGTTCATGCTTTGTTAATGAGTCTGAGCTATTCGCCTGTATCATCACAGCGTGGCCATGTATCGTGTCATAAAAAAAAATGCCCACAATCATAACAAATAAGTGGGAAAAGGACGCATGATAAAAGCGTGTCGCGTGATATTCTCGTAACGAAAAAAATTTATATACAAATAAACATGATGAAGTCAACAATCAACAAGAATAAACCACTTTTCTTTGGGTTTTTTATATGCAGGTTTAAGTGAATGCTTCGTCCTCTTGGAGAAGCTCGAGCCAGAAGGCATGCCAGAAAATGGGAGCATGGGTAAGTGAGCATTTGTCAAATTCACTGTTGATTCTTTTATGCTGCATTGATGCATGCATACTACTTCATTTAGCGCGTATGTGTGTAACATCGGCTCAATTGGGAATCATTCAAGACAGAAATTTCGTTGATAAACAAAAATTCGACGTGTAAACAAAAGTTTGCTCTATTCGAATTCCGAAAACAAATTCATTCATTCCATGGCCGTTCGTTTGAGATGCAAACGAAACCAGACATTCCGTTTGGCTGCATATTGAGCTGAGCTATTTTCAAATAGCTGGGTGTTTGGTACATTTTGATTTTGTGACGAGCGAGCCATTCAAATTAATGTGGAATATTGAATTTGTGACACCTTTTTCGATCCTTTTCACGAATTTTTTGTGTAATAAATTCAACATTCCACATGAATTTGCATGGCTCACTCGTCACAAAATCAAAATGAACCAAACAGCTAGCTATTTGAAAATAGCTCAGCTCAATATGCAGCCAAACGGAATGTCTGAACGAAACTTCAGTTTCCCGTCAGTCTTCTTCTCTTTCTTTTTTGTTGGGTTCAAATTCTGTTGTTTAGCATCAAGTTTGGTTGACTTGCTGTGGACAGACAAGAAGCGAAAAAAAAAACGAAATAAGCAAAACGATTTACGACCATTTGAAAAATTATGTCAACAAGATAAACCACTAGTATTGTATGACGATTAGTCCTAAAAAATAAGAACACAGACTCAGCAAATGTTTTGACTTCAAATCAGTGATTTGTTTTCTAACGATGCGATTCGTTGTCATCATGGTTGTCATTCCAGGAATGTGTATGTGTGGCAAACATGATGCCAAATGATCGATCTAATCATACAAAGAAGAAATAGAAATCTTTTCTTTTCAGAACCAACAGAATGTGATTCAGAGGACAACCAAGAAGAATGGCATGGATGGACGGCGG
The DNA here is from genome assembly GCF_009176505.1 of Sitodiplosis mosellana. Taxonomy (NCBI): domain Eukaryota; kingdom Metazoa; phylum Arthropoda; class Insecta; order Diptera; family Cecidomyiidae; genus Sitodiplosis; species Sitodiplosis mosellana. Next base: position 2,029 of record NW_022601450.1, read on the forward strand.
ACAATTATCCCATCTCAGAAAGTCCGTTTCATGATCCGTTCGATGACGATGTAGTTCAAGATTTTGTGTCTGCTAATCATTCTGTTGGCGAAGTTGATTTGTTGCCAGAACCTGCTGTAGATATGCTGCAGCATTCCGCAGATGAAAATTTAGTTCATAGTGCCGTGTTTGCTGATAGAAGTAGTCATAGAAGTTATTTGCTGCAAGGCAATGTGGAAGACATCGAATTCGAATATTACACCGGCACATCTGAATTTTCATACTGCGATGACACATCAAAAGACGATCCAGGGTATAAAATGGGATTCAATGGTACAGGTGATTACATTTTTAACCTAAATCCAAAAGTTTCGATGAGCTAAGCGATTCATCTGACATCGTGACCACATTCGATATGGCACCTCCAACAAAAAAGTTCATGCATTTCAAAGAAACGGGTAGTGTTCAAAAGTTGTTTGACCGGCCACCACAGGCTCTGCACTGCAAAGTATTGTCAAATATGTACAACAGAGCCATTAAATACCAGCAAGACTATAAAGCAAATCAACAAGCAAATCAATTATTGAAACAGCGTCAGCAAGAGGCCCAAGTGATGAAAAAATTCAATAATTTAGTCCGTTTACAAAACCGACAAATCGTCCCATTGCTTGATCTCTTCTCAAGCACGCAAACCATGACGGAAACACTCGAAGAGGTAATTTTGAATCGAAAGTTTCGATGTTTATATATATCATATATGACCGATTTAAAACAAGAATATATATTACAACATTTGTTGTAAAGTTGTAATTTTTTTTAAAATATCATTTCCATTTATATTTGTACTTTTCATGTTTTTTATAGCAAAATCAACAACTTCGTTTGATATTTTCGCTAATGAAAAACGATGTGTTTTTAAGAGGACTAGATAAGTCAAGCGGTAGAATAATTCCAACAATAACAAAGGGCCCTATGTTTGATCAATATACGAATGTGAATCTACTGCGAAACGAGGTGGAACTTCGCGATAGCATGGATGGAGGCATGGATGGAGCTGATTTGTTACAAAAGTCAACGGGGGCTGAAGACTTCTCAATGATTGGATCACAAAATGCTGCAGAATTGAATCAGGCAAGCCCAGTTCAAAATCTACACACTGGAGTGTATAATAGTGCAGTAAGTTTGAACAAACCGTCTCAGACGAAGAAGCACCCAAGAATCGAATTTCCGATCGAATCTGATAATTTACATGTAAGTATCGCTCACATGCATGAGTACGTCTATCTATCGATCTTCAAAATTGATGTATCATATTTTTGCCATTTCATCTCATGTATGATTTTCAAATCTGTCAATAGCAGTCGGTTGATACGAAACTGGTGACCAGCAAACCATACAATAAACGCAGTCGAAGTACTCTATCACACAGTCAATGCTTGGACTCTGTAGGATCCTATTCCATTATTGATACGAAGTATCGAAAACAACCAAAAAGACAGCAACAACCATCTAAACAGGTAGTTTCATGTGGAATTCAATACATGTGCCAAAACATGTGCCAAAATAGAAGAATAGAACGAATACTTATATTATGTATATTTCTGTCTGTGAATAAAGGTATGCGATAATAACATGCAAAGTACTCATGCAATTGCCCACACCATGCTCCACACTCAAACCACCACGCAAACAACAGTCCAAACCATGGTCCAAACTCAAACAGCCATTCACACACAAACAACAGTTCAGACAACAAGCCACATGACAAACTATGACTTCCAAATGAGTCTTGATCAATTGTTAACATATCATCGCAATAAATCGTGTAAAGCTATAGTATAAATTTGTGTTCGAATAAAAAAGTCATTTGTTCTAATTTCGCCATGTTTTGCCTATGTTGTTTCTTATATGTTTAAGTGATATAAACTATTAAAAAAATCATAATATAAACCCATTAATTGAACACTTTTTCAGGTCAATCCAGCGGAATTCTGCTTAAAACGTCACCCGGCCAACTTTTTGCTCAAAGGCTTGCCCAAAGATTCAGTTTGCCAAATTTGCCTTGGAAGTGGTAGTGTTTTGAAATGTGCAGGGAAATGCAGACAGTATTTTCATAATGGTTGCTTGAGCAAATCGCTTTCAGATTCAAACTACAATGCGATTCTGAAGCGGAAAATGTGGGACGATGAAGAAACGAATGATAATGTTTCCATTATTGAAGAGAATTCGGAGAAAACGCAGTGCGCAGCTTGCACAACGTCAAAGGCCAATGTCTGTTTTGTATGTTCGGATTCGGGCGCCGATTGTGTTCAATGTTGCGATAAATATTGTGGAAAAGCATACCATTTGGAGTGCCTTAAGTATTGGCCACAGCACAAAAAGCAATACGCAAACAACCAACTCAAAACTTTGCACTGCTCTCGACACGTCTGCCACACTTGTATTTCGCCCGACATTCGTAATATGTTTCACACCACGGAGTCAGATAAGAAGCTAATCAAATGTATGCTGTGCCCGGGAACATATCATCGGTCGTGGGAGTGTATTCCAGCTGGAAGTGAGCTGCTATCGGAGACACAATTGATTTGTGCTCGTCATCAGTCAAGCAATTTGAAACGTGCTCACACAGATTATTGTGTTTTATGTTCTGGGCCGGGTAAAGAGATTTGTTGTGATCATTGCCCTCATGCATTTCACCAAAAGTGTCTAAACCTACTTGGTATAAGCGTAACTGTTGGAAATAATTTCGATTGTGAGGTAATATAAACGAAAAACACTTCAATATCATTAAAATTCAATGTCATATGATGACGTAATTTCAAATGTGGTATCTTTATTTTGTGAACGTAGGAATGTGAATCCGGTCGTCGACCGCTGTTTGGAGAAATCGTGTGGTGTAAATATTCGAGTTCTCCGTGGTGGCCAGCCATAACTGTACCCACACCGTGTATTCCCGATCGGGTGATCGCCAGAAAAAAGGAGCCCAATCAGATTTGTGTATTCTTCTTTGGTTCACATGATTACGGCTGGGTGTCTCAGACACAAATCTATCGATACGTGACCGAAGATAAAAATTTTCGGACAGGAAATGAAACGAAGAAATTGAAAAATGCGATGGATGGGGCCGAACAGTGGATGAGTCGATATCAAGAGATGACCGAGGAAAATGCCAAATCAAGTAGTACTGTCAGCAAGCCACCACCTTATAAAAAAATTAAAACCAACCGAATGGTGGCCAGATTCAAGGAGTCGGAATACAATGAGTGCAAATGTCGCCCAGACGATCCACAACCGTGCAGTATTGAAAACGATTGTTACAATGCAATGCTAAACTTTGAGTGCGATCCTGATCTGTGTCCAGCCAAAGACAAGTGTCAAAATCAAAATTTCCATCGTGGAGAGCAGTTTTCATTCCAAGTCAAAATGACCAAATCGAAGGGGTGGGGCCTATTTGCCAAGGAGAAGATTCCCGCAGGGAAATTCATCATTGAGTACATGGGAGAGGTGATTGACAGTGTGGAATTTGATCAACGATTCAATCGCGCAAAAGTCAATAAAGACGATAATTACTATTTTCTGACACTCGGACAAAATATGTACATTGACGGGGCCGTGTATGGGAACGACGCACGTTTCATCAACCATTCCTGTGATCCAAACGTTGCGCCGAACAAATGGACAGTGCACTCAAATGGGCAAGGGCAAATTCGCATTGGATTCTTTGCAAGACGCGAGATTCTACCGGTACGTTAGCATATCTACAGTTTGGTTTCAATGCAATGCGTTTATTTGAAATCTAATTGCTATCCTGTTCTTTTTTGTTCCATTTTTACAGGGAGAGGAAATAACCTTTGATTACAACTGGGGCAAAAAGAATATGCAGACCGTCTGTCAATGTGGATCACAAAAGTGTCGAGGCCATATTTAAACTGTAGCATAGATCAATGATTAATGTCTAGTTAAAATATTCATTTCATTTCAACGAATGCTTTTAACATTAGGATTTGGAAAGAATTAAACCGACTTAATTGTAGTAGTTTCAATTTATTGATGTTTATTTATTCTGACAATATAACTCGATATATTATTTGAAAAGGACCGTCATTGCATTAAAAGATTATTGTAGTTGAAAATTTTGTCAGCTGGATACGTGAATTCCGAGAGAAAATGTAAGTGAAATATCGCAAGCAATTACAAATTGTTCAGGTACGTTTCTATCAATACTACAAGGTAAAAAAGGTCACTTGGCAAATACATCACCGATATACTTCATTTCTTGTATACCTTATAAAAAGTTTTGGATGGAGTTCAAAAATGAGATTAGATTTAGTTAGCCATTAGGGCGATAATCCACATTTTCGTTTGTGATAGTCCCCTTGGTAAATTAAACCAAATCCACACAGGTAAACTAGCATTTCTTTTCATTCTCTCTTAACTAAGGGGTTTGATTGCTTGCGATAACCCGTCTGATTAAAGACGATTCCATGAAAAGTGCATAAGAGTCAGCTCAATTGGATTGGAAGAGATTTGGAAAGTATAAAAGTCGAATACAACTTAAATGGCAGCCGCAAAGACATTCCAAGGAAATTCGAAGGATCGAATATGGACCCAGAAAAGTATTTGAATTATAGGAATGAATGAATATGCCAAATTTTTCCAACAATCGCTTTTTGCTTTGATCACGACCAACGCATATGATTTGCAAAATTGAGGAAATTATAGCAGATTACAAAGGACAATTGTTTTTTGATCCATCATACAGCACCAAAAACAATTTTATCGGAGATACAAGCACCTGAAAAACTCGATCGACAAACTCGTCAATCTACCTTACTTTATTCATGAATCGGGTTAACATTGACTATGAAGAATGGTCCCTTTTTGATAGGCTCAACATATTTTGATCGTTACTCCTTATCACTACGGGCCGCCTTATCACTACGGGCCGCCATATGGCCCAGATCGCATACAAAACGTGAAAATATGCAGCATATTTTCGACTAAAACTGATAAAATATTCTGCAGCATATGTTGCGCATTTTCACGTTTTGTATGCGATCTGGGCCATATGGCCGTCCAGTAGTTGCCTATATGATGCTGTACAACTAGCGCCATGGCTACAAATGACGGCGAAGTGTCGGAACTCTTATATGGCACAACCACTGGACGCATATACGCAGATATCCTGCAGCATATGGCCCAGATCGCATGCAAAACGTGAAAACATGCTGCAGGATATCTGCGTATATCCGTCCAGT
>NW_022601450.1:7365-12766 GCF_009176505.1 Sitodiplosis mosellana
ACTGGATGGCCATATGGCCCAGATCGCATACAAAACGTGAAAATGCGCAGCATATTGGAGAAATGGCTACCAATTGATGTATTTTCGACTAAAACTGATAAAATATTCTGCAGCATATGTTGCGCATTTTCACGTTTTGTATACGATCTGGGCCATATGGCCGTCCAGTGCTCGTCAGAATGATGGTGCACAACTAGCGCCATGGCTACAAATGACGGCAAAGTGTCGGAACTCTTATATGGCACAACCACTGGATGGACATGTGCAGATATCCTGCAGCATATGGCCCAGATCGCATACAAAACGTGAAAACATGCAGTTCATTGTTGTTTGTGTGAGTTTTTCGAGTTTCATGTGAGTTTTACGAGTGCGAACTTTCGTGAGTCTCCCCATGCTTTTTGTTCATAGACAAATGTCGTGCTTCAATTAAATTCTCAAATATTCTGAGGGAATTTTTTCGTCGCAACGGTTCAATTATCTGCTACGTTTAATCAAAGACTTTTGCTTCTAAATTAAAATGAGATTTTTATTAGATTTGCAATCAAATTATTTATAAAAAAAACTTTATATGCTTTTTTAATTCAGCGCGAATTTTTGGTTGATTAATGATTGAGAACATTAAAATTTTGCATTTTTTATATTACACAGTCCGATGCGAGTGTAACCAGAACTAGCTTTTGTCTTCAAGACTTCAAAAAATTGGCTAGTTCTGGTTGGACTTGTTGGCTCTAAAATCGCGAGATAAATATTTCTTGAGTTGTCATAGACGTGAAAAAACGAGAAAAACATGAAAAATTGAGTCACATCGAGAAATTCATTCCTCCTGAAACGTAGAAACGCCGATAGTATTACTATTTGACAGAGGCAGCTTTGACCAAAACCATGGGTCATTCCGTAATCAGAGCTACCAAAACTACCGCTTGTCACTTATTCGGCTCATGTGCCAACTAAAAAACACGCGTTGGACTGTGTTATTAGACTGAGTGAGAGAGAAACTTTATCATTGATGATATTGTAAAATTAACTTATGAAGTTTTTGTCGCATCATCTTTTGATTGTTTTTGAAATTGACTGATCGCGCCAAGTGTGTACCTTTTATCCGTACATACTCTTTTAAAATATGTTTTATCATATAAAGTTTATGATCAGCATGTTGTAAAAAATCAGCACCATCATAGAGATTTTCGAAATCTAAACTCGATATTATTGCACGTTGAATGGTGTCTTTTGAAAACTGTCCTTTTAGAATTTCGATCTTAAGGAAATGATCAGCTGTTGTACAAATTTCAAAAGTACTCTGGCATGGCCTTATGGACTGACTACTTGCTAAAAATGCTTGTCGTAATTTTGTGCCGCTAGTCAGAACTGATTTGCATTGCTCACAATCAAATTTATCTGAATTTAAAATTTTCCATTCGATTGTGCCTGCAATGTGCGCCACAGTCAGGTTTCCCAAATCAGTCAAAGTGTTATCACGTTCAACGCGTTGAATATCAGCAAGTTGCCTCATTAAGGATTCAACTTCTTCATCATCGGGCATATGTTCCTGGAGACGAGACACAAATTCTTGTAGATTGATTCAAAAAATATTCTTGACTATGTACTAGTATATTAGCTAATAAAAACGCATGCCTCTTACCTCAATATTCCCATATTCGCCTGTGTTTTTCGTGTGCCGGCGAGAAGATACAAGTGAAATATTTGTATATGGATTGTAAGCAAAGACTGGACCCAAATCAGAACAGTTACCAACTTTCGAATATAGTATTGCTGTATTTGCCATTAATTTTCGCATGGCTGCGGTGAACTGTAGGCACGTTGGATTATTATTGTATCCATTTAGAGACCGGATTTTGCCAAAAAATACCTAAAAATAAAAGTAAATCCAAACTGATAGTGTGACGAATTTTGAAACTAATTTTGGTCATTTAAGGAGTTTTTTCACCTGTTCGTTATAACGGACATTAATTTGTGTAGAATTCTCATTCTTTTCTATTTATTTATACTTACTTCCAAATGATCTTGCGACATTGAATGCGTTGCAATACTTTCCATTGCCTTCTCATCAACAACAAGCTTGTTGTATATTTCGGTCAATGACTGAATATTTATTACAAATCCCTGAAAACCTGTTTTGACTGAGCTATTGCAGAGTTTAATTCTTCTGCCACCTTCAACAATTTCCAATCCTTTGAGATATTCAGACCCTTCGTTGAACAATTGAAAAATTTGTTGAGCATTTCTGGGACTCATATGATTCTTCAATGGGTTGTCTTTCTTGTCATCGGTGCTGTTGGTCACATCGAATAAATCATTTATCCTGCGTGTGAATTTTATTGTGCCTGAAGCTGCAGCAAATTCCGGATGGCCTTGGTTCATTAGGAATTCCATTGATCTAGCCGTTGAAGCGCTGAAAGTTTGGACTGCGAGTTTCACTTTCATTGGATTTGCCGAGTAATTGATATGTGCTTGAGTAAGCTTATGACATAACGCAAAGTTCCGATTATCTTTGAATTGCAGCAACTTTTCAAAGTAGGACCACTTGATTTCGTTATTGTCAGCGTCAAAAAATACTTTTTTTAATGCCAAATTGTTTCTAGCAAGTTTTATGACGTGACTGAAATCAAACAAGATGCGAATAACTTTGCCCTTTATCTCGAAAGAGGGTTTGAAAGTATCCGAAAATACGTCCAAATTAGATCCTAAAAGCCTACACATTGCTGGATTCGTCTTCAGTCCATCGAACACAAGACATTCTACCTCGACACCACATTCCAATAATTGGTCAATGACTTTTTCTGTGAGAAGCATTTTCATTGTTGCATCTATCTTCTTTGTCACAAAATAATAGGCTACAGGTAGGCGAATATTATCGTTGATAGCACTAAACATGTAAACCAGAGCTTCAGAAGCAACATCTGCTGTTGACCGATCAATGCCAGGATAGTTTTCAAAGCCAAGCATTTCATTGTTTACGAATTGAATGTGTTGTCTTATTCCGACTTCGTCAAACAAAAGTGCTCCACGAAGTTGTTGTCCAGTTTTTTTCATTTCATCCACCTTTCGTCGCAACATATTTAGACTTTGTTCCATAATACCATGTTCGCAATTGATGTCTGAATTTGCATGCCAGTCTGTTATTGTAATACAATGTGGCAAATGATTATCAAATACATTTCTAACAAAACGGTATGCAGCCGGAGAAATATTTTTGAGAGAGATGGCAAAATTGCGAACTGCCGGTGAATACGATTCACGATGACGTATTCCCAGCGCCAAGCAAGATAAAATTTGCTTCTGTTCTTGAATCTATAAAGAAAGAAAATATTTGATGATCAAAACAATGAAGATCTACTTCCAAAAAATTTCGATTGATATCATTGAAAAAGATGGGCATATTTATTTACCTTTTCGTCATTGTTCACTGCAAATGCAGCAAAATCAGTGTTGAATTTCAAACTGACTTCTTCCAACCGAAGTATTTTCTCTTGTAGCAGTTCATTTTCCACATTCTTTTCATCGATCGTTTTTTTCAATTGAGTAATTATATTTTCATGTTCGCTTTCAATACCGCTTATATATGTTCTTAGAAATTGTATTTCTTTTTCTGCATTTTCTGGTTTTTCGGCACTTTTTGTTGTTGTAGTTGTCGGTTGAATTGTTTGTTTGTCTGTTGATGACGGAAGAATGTTTGGTACTGCATCGTTCGTCAAAGAATACTTATTCGATTTTATCACAATAAACTTTTCATCAAAATGCTTTAAACATATCAAATTTGTTCCTGTGCATTGGACATTTTCAAGTGCTTTGTGCCACTGTTCCATTCGAACCGAATCTTTTGGTATCCTATGAAATTTAGAACAGAATATGAAATCATTGGTTAAATTCAGTTAAATAAAAAAATAAATAATTCAATTTAATTCACCTGAACATTTGAATACCACTACCAAGACTGTTCGGACACGCAATTATTTTACAGTATTTTCTCGCCATTTCTCACGTTGCTTTGTTTGTACAATCGTTTGTTCTAAAAATTGGTTTTTTGATTGCTTATTCAATCAAATGAACGGTGCAAGTCAATAGATGGCGCTCGTTTATACTGCTAGAATCGGCTAGAATATTCCGTAGAACTTGGAACGTCAAAGTTTTGCGCCATTTGAAGAAGTTTTAGCGTACCATTCACTCGATTCACTAGCATTCATTGTCAAACCGCGTAGATATTCACATCACTTATAGATCACAATCTTACATCAGCATTTTTCTATACAAAATTTCATATTTTTTACTCAATATTTATATTCATACCATCCGAATATTCAGTTTTAATTAGCGAGTGTTTACCGCAGTGTAAATTTTCAGTTCAACAATGGAAAACAACGCATTTAAGGTAGAAAAAATTGTCGGTCGAAAAATCCGCAACGGCAAAATTTTCTATTTGATAAAATGGGAAGCCTATCCGTCGTCCGATAATTCATGGGAGCCTATCGATTTTCTAAACGATTGTGATGAACTGATCGAAAATCACGATACGGCTATGGTTCGCCGTATAATCGGTGCACGGCAAACTGAACACACAGTCGAATATTTGCTCCAATATAAAGATGGTTGGGCTAACCGCATCGTTTCGTCCGCAACTGCTACTCAAAAATGGCCAAATTTGCTGCTCGAATTCTTGGAATCGCATATCAAAATGTATGGCGACAAAAAACGCGTTAGTTTTGCAACGGTGGAAGAGACGTTCCCAGATGGCGACCCCATTCGCGTAACATGTATGTATTTAAATTTATATAACTACCGATTTTTTTTCTTTGAATAGTAGTGTTTGTTTTTCTAAATGTAAAGTTGCGTTTGTTTAAATAAGAGATTTTAAGAACATAAACATTGTTCGGCACTATATTCATATTATTCAATGTTTCAGATGTTACAAAAGTCACAGGCAAGTTGAACTATTGGTTTGAATGGCCGCAGCAAAAGGGACGCTTCATCACCAATGACGGTTCCAAAGTGCTTAAAATACGTTTTTTGGAACAACATCATTCCCAGAATGAACTGAATATTGATGCATCAATTTTGACAAAAAAATCTGAACGGTATCTCAAGAAGACTTCTGATGAACGTTCCGTTGGCGTGCAGATGCTAACACGAAGCGGTGCAGCCGCACTAAATCAAGCTGCTTTTCGCGGAACCGAAATAAAAATCGAACGCAACGTCCCATACGAAGCGTATTTGATCAGTCAGCAACGTCAAGGAAATGGGCGCCGTCGCACCTTCAACGGCAATGATCGTCCGAAATCAATTCTAACACGAAGTCGCTCCATGATCCAACTGGCGCCACTGTCCCCATCAACACATGACGGTGCCCGTAATGGCAACGAACAGCGTGACCAGGGCAGTACTGGTG
>NW_022601450.1:12776-13409 GCF_009176505.1 Sitodiplosis mosellana
CGGTGCCCGTAATGGCAACGAACAGCGTGACCAGGGCAGTACTGGTGGCAATGTTTCATCAACTCCAACACTCAACCAGGCAAGTGGCAGCAATATTCTTCAACGGGTCACCTATTCGCCGAGTACACCTAAAGGTCCACCAAAACCGGCTGGTTCCTTCACTTCGAAGAATATGATTCAAAAGAAATAAATTCCATGCTCGTGTGCATTTTTCTTCGAGGCATTTCTGAAGAAGCCCGAGCAAATGGCCAAATACACCAAATGCCAAAAAGTCACCCAAATCAGCAAACCTCTTCCAATCAAAATTCATCGTTCAATATAAATAAATTTTTCGTTCTCTTTTTATTCAACCATTTCTACTTTTCAACCAACACTGAATCGATTAATGAATATTCTTAATACTATGATTACTTATATGCAAAATGGGAAAATAAATTATCTTGATTCTTTTCATACATGTATTACAAATTATACACATTTTTTATTGATAGATTTCGCTCATATTATTCTACCAATCATTTACAACGAAAGGATGAAAAACACATTATTGCGGTTTGTTTTCACTATTCTATTTATTATCAAAATTAAATTCTAAAATATAAATCTCTGAACGTTGTTCTGTGTTGACCCGAC
>NW_022601451.1:0-5262 GCF_009176505.1 Sitodiplosis mosellana
CGAAAACAAACAATTCAAAAAATTCTTCTCTCTTTTCATCTATTTGCTTATTTTTTCATGGATGGAATGCGCAGGCTCAATATTCATCTGAATTTTTACATAGAAACAACTAGCTCCAATGAGAAACCATTTGTTTTTGAATTAAGCCAATGTACGTATGCACCGAAAGGTACATACAACGATCGCTAGTATTGTGTCAATGGGCACAGCAACCCAGTGTCAGATACCATAATACTAAACGCATCCATTCCCATTGAGACTTGATGTAATTTGTTCGCGTGGAATTTGAGAACAATGACAAATGAATGGGTGCGTTTAATATTATCCACTATACTAGCGATGGTCGGGTGGATATGTCTCTGAACACTTAAGGTTTTGAAATAAAACAGTTGAGGTTTTCCTTGAAATTATGAGTGTATTCGGAAGTTTACAGCTTTTTTCTTAGCATTCGTATATGGTTTATCAACTTTTCACATCATAACCGATATAGTCGAACCAAGCAGCAACATTAATATGGTTAAAGTTTGACAAAAATATATTAAAATTAACTCTCAAACGGGCAAGTGGCTCCGTTGTGGTCCGAGAAGATGGTTTTTCAATAAATAAATATATAAAAACTAGATTCTTGTGCGGAAAAGGTGATGCATTGTACTCTTTGATCCATTCCACGTATTACAGCCAAAAAAAATTGAGCATCAATCATTAGATGGCACTCCGTGGAGCTAAATATATTTTCTGGACACAAGTGGGAAAATGGGCCCATGGCTTTATGGTTGTAAAATTGGGAATACATAATATATCATCCAAAGTAGGATTATTCCGAAAACCATTTTAATGCGCAATATACCAATAAAATTGGATGAAACTTAGAAAAGTTACAGAGACATGTATTCATTTGGATTTTTGTCAAATGTCAAAAAACGCAAAAAATAGTCATTTCTCCACCAGAATTGATAATGTTTTCGGTGTAAAAAGGAATGTATCATAAAAAGTAGTACATTTCATTCAATTTTTTCGGCATATGGCACGTTTGAGAGATGCATCTTTCTAGCTTCCAGCACAGTCTCACTTTTGAAAATATATTGCGTTTTTTTTTCAATTTTACAGCCATAAAACTATGGGTCCATTTCGGTCTTAAGTGATTTAGCTTGCCCGTTTGCGGGTTAATATTCTACATGACAATCGAATACGGAACTCAAAGGAAAAAATTTGATTTTTCAATTGATTTTAATTTTGGCGTCTTTTTTCTTCAGTCTCCTTAAGATAGTCAGCCACCGCCTTTTTGTTATCTGAAAAATAATATTGTTTGAATTACGTTTTTTTCTAAACAAAAATGTTCAACATTACTATTCAAAGCAATCTGATAAGGTGTCTCATGTAGATAATCTTTATTAGTAAGACTGGCTTGATTGGCGACAAGGATTTTAATGATCTGTAAGTTGCCTGGAAAATAATATCGACCAATGAGAAAGACTAGATTAATTACTCATTTTGTCCAAATAAATATTCAAAATTACCATTCTCAGCAGCATAATGAAGAGGTGTCCGATCATGGGAGTCTCCTAAATCAACTTTGGCTCCTCTCGTGATGAGCATTTCAGCCACATCCTTGTGTCCTGAAAAATAGAACAGATCAATGAAAAAAATCAAACCATTCTCTTATTTACCGAAAATAAATATTCAAAATTACCATTCTCAGCAGCATAATGAAGGGGTGTACGCTGAAGAATGTCTAAAGGATTAACTGTAGCTTTTTTTGCGATGAGCAATTCGACAACCTCCGTTTGATCTGAAAAATAACATCGATCAATGTTAATCAAGTCTATCTCTCATTAAGTGAAAATATTCAAAATTACCATTCATAGCAGCATAATGAAGAGGTGTCCGATTATAAAAGTCTTTAATATCAACTTTGGCTCCTTTCGTGACGAGCATTTCAGCGACATCCTTGTGTCCTGAAAAATAGCAAAGATCAATGAAAAAAATCAAACCATTCTCTTATTTACCGAAAATGAATATTCAAAATTACTATTCATAACAGCATGATGAAGAGGTGTCAGATTATAATTGTCTAAAACATCAACTTTGGCTCCTTTCGTGATAAGCCTTTCAGCGACATCCTTGTGTCCTGAAAATTTACACCAGTCAATGAATGAGATCAAACTTATTTCTTATTCATGAAAATATTCAAAATTACCATTCATAGCAGCCAAATGAAGAGGTTTACGCTGTTCTTCGTCTGTCGAATCAACTTTGGCTCCTTTTGTGAGGAGCTTTCCAACGTCCTCCAAGTTACCTGAAACAGATCAATGAAATAGATTCAATCAATTTCCCATTTGATGAGCATAGTTTTCCAGATCTACCATTCTCAGCAGCGACATGTAGAGCTGTTCGGCTGCTTTCGCCTTTTTTGTTTCCTTGAAATAAAAAAAAATAAATCAGTGAAGTGAATCAAAGGCAAATGTCTTACATCCGCGAGATGAACTTTTCACGCTCTTGTGTAGAAAGACAGCGAAATGAGTGTTCAGCTATTTGGAGGACTTCTTCAATTCCACAGAAAAAAAAAGGTAACTTATGTCGAGAACCCATAAAATAACCCATAAATTGAGCCTATTTTTTAAAATATAAATCCCGAATTCAACCAGAAAATTTTCATTTTTCTTTTATTGAAGCGAATATTTCACGTTACACTTTAAAAAAAACGATTCCGTATTGGTGTAGTATTCGAAAAAAAACAACAATACCGCCCGAGACAAATGCTAATTTCGAACTGATAATTAAGTAATTATACTTGAGTAATTATATTACTTGATAGCGAATATGAATACAATGACGATTGGAATGGATGATTCAACGCGTTGTTTTTTTTTTTCTTAAACTAATTATACGTCAAACGAATGTTAAATGAAACGTTACATTTTGTATTTTCTAAAATGCAACAAATTCGTCATGAATGGTTTGAATCAATTGAGTTTTGGTTCTTTTGGCCTGGATTCTTTGTTAGATTGATGGAAAATGCATCAAACGGTGCTTTGTATGTCGAATAGTGAGAATGAAACATTGAAAAGAAATTTAGCTTCAATCTTACCTTGTGTCATGGCTCCCTTTGCTTTGTCAACCGATCCACCATCACATTCAATTTGCTTCAAGTTGAAAAATTGGAACGCATAAATGGTACTTAGTTTGGAATAACCAAATTGAATGAATTGAAATGTAAAATTAATGGATTTTTGAAACAAAAAAAAACCATTTGCCAATATAAAGTGGTGAATTGACATTGCTTTAAATTTGGGGTAATTAATCGCGTGGTATTTTTTTTTTTTTTGGTTTTCCTTCGTTTTCGAAAAGTCAATTTATATCGAAAATGAAAAAATACTCTTCATGTCATCGATCGACACAATACAAAAAATATACAGAAAAATTTGTAAGTTACCATGAATTGGTCTCCCAAAACCGCAACCAGAACCAAACAAACTGAACGGAGAGAAAATATTGATTAAAAGACAATCTCAAGTATTGTCAAAAATGAAAATTTAAAAAAAAAATGAAGGAAAAAAAAACTTAGAAGAGACTCACCCATCAATTGCTTAGACATGTTTCTAGTCGAATCACTTGAACAATAACTAAATTTCCACGATTTTGGTGCCTTATTTATAGTCAAAAATTAGATGTTGTTATCTTGTGGTTACTATGCCACGTACAGCAAAACGAAATTCCTTACGACTGAAATCGCAAACAAATTATTTGAAAAAATGTTTTTAATTCGAGCTTCTCGCGTTTTGTTATTTTGACAGGTGCAAATGTTTGGATATGTAAATGAACTCGTATTGACACAAAGGAAATTGCGCATGAAAACCAAAAGATGAGTAATAACTTTTTCTAAAAATAATTTGTTTTCGAAC
Organism: Sitodiplosis mosellana; assembly: GCF_009176505.1. NCBI lineage: Eukaryota > Metazoa > Arthropoda > Insecta > Diptera > Cecidomyiidae > Sitodiplosis > Sitodiplosis mosellana. The sequence continues at coordinate 3,903 of NW_022601451.1, forward strand.
TCAGTGAACGTACAATTAAGTGTCCTTGTGTAAATTCTCGCTTGTTCATTACACAGATGCAAATCTATATATGTAAATGATTAGACGATCTAATCAAGAATTCCAAGAAACCATAGATACATGAAGAATTGTTAATATACCTAAATTGGAATATTCAAATAATTTGACTGAAAAATGAAATATGGTTGGTTTCTCCAAAGGCTCATTAACATCTATTATTATTATTATTATTTATTTCACCGTCTAATCACAGACTGAATAATATCATATAATTCATTTTCATTTGATGTTAGCCTTCAAACAGTAAAATGTATTTTCTAACGTTGTTCGTAAAATCGGTGCCTGAGTGCCCAGGTTGGTTAGCATATTTTCTGGATTTTATATGGGAAATGTCTTTTTTTTTCTAAAAATTTCATTTTTAAATGTGAATATTTCAGTATTTATTGATCGGAAAAGTATGAAAATTACTTTGAAATGTGATAAAAGTCATAAAAAATCGAAATACGAAAGACAACAGCAAGTTTTTTTGGAATTTTTTCAATAAAGTGGAGATTGCAATGTTGATCTCTTCATAAAAATGAAGGCAAAAATGTATACATACAAATTCCACTATGGCCGATTTTGACGTCAAAAATTGAGATTTTGAACGGCAGGTTGGATCAAAAAGTTATGTATATCACTAGAAAGGTCTTGAAAGTAGATTCCATTTTTGATATAAAACTTCAAAATGGGCCGGCATTTGGCCAATATTTGGTCGTTGGAATTGATAAAATGGCCATATTTTAATAAAATGATGATCGATTCTGATGTTTTATAGCTCAAATTACATGTACTTTTCAAGATCTTTCCAATGATGTATATTTCATAGTTCCCACATTAATTTGTATACGCAATTTGTCGAAAAATGTATATGGGCACTCAGGCACCCATATTACGTATAGCGTATCACACATGCTAACGCGCATATGTGGTAAGCTAGTGCGCGTATGTGGGTATGTTAACCTAATTTTTGTAGCCAAATGTTCAACCAATCGAACCATAGTCATTTCATTAATTTATGATAAGAAATAATTAAGATATAAGCATTCAAAGTTGGTTTTGGGCACACAGTGCCCAATTAACGGTTTGAAGGTTCAATAAATACTGAAATATTTTCATTTGAAAATAAAAATTCAAGAAAAAACTGACATTTCCCTTTAAAATGCATTATGGGCACTCAGGCACCGGTTTCGCGAACAACGTTAGAAAATAGGTTTCACGGTTTGAAGGTTAAAAGAAAATTTAACAAATAATTCTGTATTTTATGTATTCAAAATAATGTCGAATGAAATTGTTGCAGGTATTCTTTTATCTACCGTTC
>NW_022601453.1:0-2112 GCF_009176505.1 Sitodiplosis mosellana
GTAGAATTTTGGGAATCTCATTATCCTACTGATATAAATGAAATAATTCAGCAAAAAAATGCAGTTGAAATCATTCGAGAACTGGTTATGCAGGTAATTTTTTCTTTCAATTTCGTCACATTCACTAAAAAAATCGTACAATTCACACGATAACTCCTGATTCATTATTCTATAAATAATTATTTATTTGTGCCAGAATCCACATGAAATTTCTCTCATTTGCGTGGGACCATTGACTAATATCGGTGTGGCAATTAAAGCACACCCGGAAATCAAAGAAAATATCAAAGAAGTTTTCATAATGGGCGGCAATAGCAAAGGTTTATATTGAAATGAATAAGTGAACGTTAGATAATATCGAATTTTCTTTGACTTACCTTCAATTGGTGTTGTGGTTTTAGGAAGAGGAAATTCTTTGAAGGGAGCTGAATTCAATTTTTATAAAGATCCAGAAGCGGCGCACATCGTCTTGAATTCGCTCAATTGTCCAATAACTATTCTTCCATTGGAGTGTGGAAGAGAAGAAAGCATCAGTATAACATTGGTAAATTGGTGTAAAGTTATATAATAAGTCCAAGGACGTAGCCAGGATTTCATTTAGGGTGGAGCAGAAAAGAAATTTTCAAAAAATTGAGGACAAATTTTTATTTGAAATCGAGGACATTTTCTTCGTGAAAATTTTTGAAGAGCAAAAACAAGGTCATCAATTTTGATAAATTGAAATCATGAGTTCACTTGAAGCAAATCGCTTTAATTTAGTCACCCAATTCTCGGCAATTCAAGTTCTATACCAAGTATTTCTGCAACAACACTCGCTTCATCCAAAATATTTTGCATAATGTTGTCTGCTTTTTCGCTTTTCTATTTACCGCGCACTGAAATAGATCAACACCTTTGGAAGACGTGTAAGTGTCCTCGATTTTTAGCAAAAAATTTCTTTGGAAATAGCTGTTTTATGAAATTTGTATCAAAACCTAAGAGACTTGAAACGTGATTGTCCTGAGATTTTGAAGAATAGCATTTTTTTATTGTCAAATCATTTTAAAAACCGAGGACATATCCGAATAGGGGAGGCCACTTGCCACCCCCTGCACCCCTTGGCTACGCCCATGAATAAGTCTTTGAACTTTTAATGTTTCAAAATATATATTCTTTTGAAAATGATACAAAAGTATGCAATTCCCTCTTACAGGACTGGAGATTCGACGTCTTGGGCAATGTTGATTGTAGAAACGTGCAATTGCTGAATGAAGTTGAGAGAATCGCATTTCGTAACCAACAACTATACGACCCGTTTGATGCTCTACTAGTTGCGATATTTTTGCACCCTGAAAAATGCATTCGAGCCAAATATTCTTATAATGCAACTGTTGAGTTGCAAGGACATCACACTCGCGGCCAAATGATATTCGACCGTCGCAGCAATAAACATAACGTAAGCGTCATAGAGTTGCTGCATGGAGACGAAATCAAAAAACTTCTACAATGGACCGCTACAGCCTGATTCATTCCGCGAATGTTAAAATGAATGTTAATAAAAATGCATATAAACTTGATACATGGTTCCGTCTCTTCACCGTACATAGACAGTTTGTCAAAACAGATTAAACAAAAACGTGGAAACCTTTACCAAAGGTTGCTTTGGACCGTTTACTATCTGACTACTATCAAGCATTTCCATCTTGGTTGTATGACTGTGTTTTCGTTTCCATGTCCTACTTGTGTAAATGCTGATAAGATTACGAAAAGAGCCAGGTTTTTAACGAGGCGAGAACTGATAATTATTGTTATTATAAATCATTGTAAACAAATACAAACTGATGTAACAGTCTTGCACTCTTTTCCGGCCACACCTCTATTCATTACAATATATTCAGCCAGAGCTTGGCGGTGTTAAATAAATAAATAAAAATAAATAAAAATCGTTTGGATTTGAAAAGTGGATAGAAACGTTTAGCACAGTACAACAATGGAAAAAAAAAGAGTCAGACAACCGGGACTTGGCATATCAGAGGTGTTAGTACTACCATAGGTGAGCAAAACCCTAGCTGGGTTTTGAAAGTTTGATACCCAGCTATAGCGTATTGGTTAGCGTGCTAGCGTTATAAGCGT
>NW_022601454.1:0-10067 GCF_009176505.1 Sitodiplosis mosellana
AATACCAACAATGGCGAAGGTGTTTGAAAGTATTGTGAACAGTAAAATTAAAGCATTTGTGAACGGTAAAATAGTCCATAACCAGCACGGTTTTGTGAATAATCGATCAACATCATCGAATTTGCTGCAAATGGTGAACTACACTATGGACTCAATGATAGCGAAATGTCAAACAGACGTACTGTACACCGACTTTGAGGAGGCATTCGATCGAGTCAACCACAAGAGGCTTCTGCAAAAGCTGGCAAGATTCGGATTTGGGCGAAGACTTGTCAAATGGTTCCATACATATTTGACAGCCCGAACACAGTTTGTTGGAATCGGCAACAGAAAGTCAAGAACTTTCACCGTCTCGTCCGGTGTACCAGCTGGAAGTATCTTGGGACCTTGTCTCTTTATTGTTTTTATAAATGACATTGTCGACTTTGTTACTCATGCATTTGTTTTGTTGTTCGCAGATGATTTAAAACTCATTTTGAGAATCACGTCACCGAATGATGCCCGCCTATTATAAATGGCCATTGACCAATTGCACGAATGGTTTATGCTCAACAAGCTGTACCTTAATCTGAAGAAATGTTTCGTCATGACGTATGCTAAAAACATCACCGTACGAAGATATGAATACACGATAAACAATGGGCAGCACATGTTTGGTAGAGTTGAGCTACACAGAGACCTGGGGGTCATTTTTGACGTGAAACTCACATTCGCCAACCACATCGATACAACAGTAGCTAGCGCCTACGGAGCATTAGGTTTTATTAAGCGGACACTGAAACACAAGTTTACTATAGAATCAGCAAAACTGTTATACTGTGCCTTAGTTCGATCGAAATTGGAGTATGCTAGTGTAGTGTGGCATCCGTATCACCATTAACAAAATTGAATCAGTACAGAAAGACTTTGTAATCTGGGCACTTAGGGGAATTTACCAAAGAGATGCTAACTACAGATTGCCATCGTACCAATTAAGATGTGATAATTTGAATATTCAACCGCTTTGGAGGCGGCGTATAAATGCCTCAGTATTTTTAATTTCTGATCTCTTATTAGGAAAGTTGATTAGCGCAGCACTGAGAGAAAAAATTGTATATACTAGACGAGTAGACAATAGGAACCAAAGAAATGTGAGAAACAGAGATCTAGTTAGAATTGAGACTTTTGGTACTGACTACGCCCGTAACCAACCGTTTATTTTAGCGTGTAGGTATTTCAATAAAGTAAGACAAACGTTTTTAGACTCAGCATCGAGACAAATATTCATTAGAAATGTGGCAAATTTAGACAACAATGTATTTGAGGAACTATATGTTTAGAGGTGGTGAACACAATCGGTCGCCGCAGAACGCCACTTCGAAGTCATTAGGGCTGGTGGCTAGGTGATCCGATTCGGGATGTGTCACTGCTTGTGTAAAATTATGGAATGTGTACAAATTGTATTATGCTATTCAGTCTGTGATTAGACGGTGAATAAATAAATAATAATAATAAAAAATACCGATATATTAAAAATTCGTCGATGATAAATACAATAATAGAGTTTTCGTACCGTATGCTCACGGCCTCAGTCATTCGTTTAATTTGAGAGGTATCATCCGATGGATAAACGGCAATCAATTTCTGTGTTAGCTGATTGAAAAGTTCAACATGATATTTGTATTGATGTAATTCTGCATGAAAGCTCTATTGAGAAGAAAAAACACAAAAATAAACTCTGTTTAATGAATCAAGTGTTATTTCAAAAGCATACTAAAACGTAACTAATTCGTACTAAATATAACCAAATTAGTACCAAAAATATCCAAATTCATACCAAAATTGTAACAATTTTGTTCCAAATATTTACCGATTTTATTCTAAAAATATATGAAATATTATTATATATCATGCCAAAAACATACAAAATCCGTACTAAGAATGATGTCAAATCCTTACCAAAATATGACAAAATCATACCAAAAATATACAGGATTTTCTTTTGAAAACTATGATTGACAAAATCTTCCAGAACATCGTAATATTTAATCCAAAAACGCCCAAGATTTTTTTAATCTTTTCGAATTAAAAAAACAAACTATGCGGTCATTGCACATCAGTCCATTCAACCCGGTGACTGATATTTCAGTTATTGCTGGTCACTTGAAGGCGATCGAAAGCACCCGTCCCTTCACTGACAACGTGACCTGCACCAGTCTGAGACCAAACATAAAAAAGGTGCCAAACCCAACTTTCGTCTCGTTCAAACTGGATGTGCCAGCTGAGTATGTTGATTTGTTCAGTAGTGTTTGGCCAACTGGCGTTACCGCAAAAGAATTCGTGTCAAAGGTTGCCCCTAAAATTGGCCGAAAATCCGCTTCTCATGTCCGGACAAAGCTAAAAAACTTGATTGGTACCAAGAGGCAACCCGAGGAATCGAATCCAACTACGAAACAAAACAAAACAATCGATCGCTCCAAGCCAAAACACGGGCTTGGCAAAGCGAACGCTCAGCAAACAAATTGGAGACACATCAAGAACCAGCATCCACAAAGGAATCGCCGGCAAGCACGTACAAATCATTGCCAGAAGAGCTGTTGCTCGCAAGTGAAGCCGAATTTCCAAGGCTAGTGCTTCAACGATCGCTGCGCAGAAAATCATCAAGGCTATCGCAACAGATGGCACTAAACCATGCCATATCGGATGATTGCGCTTTCTACACTAAAATTTACTACCAGAACTGTTTCAGTATAAATGTCCCGAAGAAGAGCGCTTCTATTGTGGTGCCACTTCCTACGATTACGACACGATAATTCTGACTGAGACGTGGCTCAAAAAAGATATTTATGATGCTGAATTTTTTGACGATTCGTATTCCGTTTTTCGTAGGGACAGACTATTTCAACGTGGCGGTGGAGTACTAATTGCGACTAAAAACGAAAAATTCTCCAGTGAAGAAATAAAAATTGCCGGTGCTGACGATCTGGAATATGTTTGTGTGGAAGCCACAACTAAATCACACGTCATCTACATCTATGGTGCATACATTCCACCAAATTCACCGCAATCAATCTACGACTCGCACTTAGCGGCCATGCACCAAATAGCATCTGATCCAGAAGATGTTCTAATTTTTGTTGGTGATTTTAATTTGCCGCATGTGATATGGTCAATCGATAGTGACAATGACAACATTTTAATTCCAACTAAATTTCAACCAGAGTCAACGGCCACTTTTATTCAGGGACTCATGAGCATGGGAGTCCATCAGGTAAATCATGTCCGTAATGAGTCAAAGGGTCGCCTATTGGATTTGTTTTTCACAAATGATTCCACCAAGATCACAGTTGACCGTGTTGATAAGGCCAACGCACTAAAGAAAAAAATTGAAAGTCATCATCCACCGATATTGGCCACATTTGAATGGCATTAAAACGATAATATTTCTCTCTTTTCTCTCACATTCTCAGGGATTCACCAAAATCCCTATTATTTCAAAATATTTCAACATTCAGCTTGAAAATTATGTTCTGGAATTGGGTTTTGGTGGATCTTCAGGATGGATCAGACTAGGTTTGACAATGCCCTGGTCCATCCTGGAGATCCACTTCCAGAACCAGGAGCGGTTTTGAACAATCCTGAGGATCCACCAAAACCCACTTTGTGCCCACGTACATCATCAAATCGATACAAAAATGTCCATGGAAAAATAAATCATTAATAACACTAAAAAATAGGAAAACAAGGCATGGAAACGTTACAGACGGTCTGGCTTTAAACCGTACTTCGAATGGAAATACATTTTAGCATTTACCCGTGAATTTAAAAACTCAACACGGAATTGTACAACACATACGTGGACAAAATGAAATCCTCGCTCAATCGAGATTTTGGCAATATGTCAATTCAAAGAAGAGTACTGACAACAAACCAAAAGTCATGCAACTACAATGACTCAATGACTCAAGGCGTTCAACAATCGCTGAATAGTCTTAAGACTACGAAATCTTGTCATAGAAAAATAAGAAATAAAGTTCAGTTATATTCAAAACCTCTAAGAAATCGGTTCTATTCTATTCATTTTTGGTCCTTCGACTGCTGACTGTTCAAATCGAACAAATCCAACTGAGTTGGGAGTGTGGTGTTATAAGTTTGTGCAAAATGACCGAATTATCAACCGAACAACTTTTCCGAATACAATTTAGTAGGCTCGACCGTATAATTCGATTCCATGAAATTTTCAACGACCCGTTAAAAATTAAAACTCCATCAAGCTTAAATCAACGCCTCCCAGTCTTTGAGACTGAATACGCCGAGTTTCGAAAAACCCATGACGAAATCTCTTAGCTTCTGACGACCGCGCGCCGAGGGGGAGTAAATTTTCAAATTTCAATCAAAATGTAGGGGGGTAATTTCAAATGTTTTCCATAAAATTGAGGGGGTAAAATCTAATTTTTGTAAGGAAAATTGCGGAACAAATTCATTTCAAAATCAATTTTCTTAAGTATAAAAGATAAAAGAACATATGTATTGAGTTTATTTTGTATATTATTTGTATACACTTCAAAATTAGTTATGTGAAATATTATATCGTTATATGTGATTTCAAAATACTCATGTTAACTAACTCGAAATCAAGCGAAAAAACGATCAAAATAGAAATTGGTGTTATTCGAAAAAAGGTGAAGTGACTTTTAATGAGTAATCAATTGTAATTATCAGTAAAAAAAAGTGCACATTTTAAATTATATCGATTTTATCCACAGCAATCTGACGCAAAAAAAGATGATCAATAAGAAGGTCATCGGTTGAGATGCTCAAAATGATTGAGATTTTGAAGGTCGAGGCTCTACCAAACTAAAACTTAATTACAATTTCAATGACTGCGTTTTTAAAATACAAATGGTTTTTGAATAAAGATTCAATGTAAAACAGTGATACATCTTTAATTTAATAAAAGACACATTTTTAGTGGAGTAAACAGAATTTTTCTAAAATCAGAGGGGGGTAATTTATTTAGCGCACTCAAGGGGGGGTAATACGGACCCTGCGGACCCTCATCAGAAGCTATGCGAAATCTCGATAAAATTTCCAACCAACGAACAAAATGAACCATATTTCGTTGATGAAGTATACAACACATACGTGGAAACATACTTTTTGGTCTACTCAGAAGTGGAAACTGAACTTCAAAATCTACTGACCCAGAACCCATCATAAGCTACAACATCGACTTCAACCGAACCAGGAAATGTAGACTTATTGCATGCATTACAAAATCTACAAGCTTCGAGTTCTGCTCAAATAAAATCACCAACACTTCAACCGCCAACATTCTCTGGCAAGTCGAGCGAATGGAAGGGTTTTTACGACCAATTCCATGCCATGATTCACACCAACAAAAAGGTCCACCTATTCCAAAAGTTTCAGTACCTTTTTGCTGCCATTCAAGTTAAAGCCCGAGGCATAATTAAACATCTACCAGTGACTGAAGAGAGCTATGAATCTGCGCTTGAACTACTGCGTGAGGAATTCGAAAACAGAAGAGTAATTTTCAACAATACCATATCAGCTCTTCAATGCCTTGAAAAATCCGATTCGGAATCGCTGGAAACGTTGTGAAATCTCTACACCATTATTCATGAAAGCGTCCAAACTTTCAAGAATATCGAAATCGACGTAGTAGCCATCGATCCATTCATAGCCTACTTGGCTATTGAAAAATTGCCAGAACAAACACGAAAAGAGTTCGAGAAAAAAATTACTGAAAAAAGTAAGGAGTATTTGCCGTCAGTGAAAGACGTTACTGACGAAATCCAAGAAACAATGTCAATCTCACAAATCCATTAAATCACTGCATTTACCTCGTCGAGCAATGAATCTTGGTCCATCGACTGTGAGATGAAATGGAGCTATAGATCAAACAAGAGAAATATAACTCAAATTCGAGGGCATCTTCACGTGCATCTTCTGTAACTTCAAATCATCAAACAGAACTGAAATGTGCCCTTTGTCTTGCGAATCATTCAATTCGTACATGCCCTAAATTCCTGGAATTGTCATCAGAGGAGAGGAATGCTACAGCGAAACGCTTGAACCTTTGTTTTAACTGCCTATCCAAGTTTCATCTAAAGCCGAAATGTTCCAATTGTGCCGAATGTAATCCACGTCATCATACCCTGCTGCATCCAACCAGATCTTCAAAAATGGAAGGAGAATCGATTTCGATGTCAGCTTCAACTTTAACTTCGAAGAGCATAAATACGGGCACAATTGAAACACCAATTTTTCGTTCAACATTGCTAGCGACAGCAATAGTCTTGGTTTCTTCAAAACAAGGCAAGAAGATTCCTATGAGAGCAATGATTTGGGAGGTGAAGCTAGTGCAATTTCGGAATCAGCAATTCAAACACTGGGTTTGAATAAAACAAGATGCCTCATCAATGTGGATCATCTGGATCACGTGCAATCAAAGAGTAATGGTGTCACCAACTTCCAGATTCATTCCACGAATTCATCATTCACGACTGAAGTTCATGCTTTAGTTCTCAAATCGTTGATTCATCGACTTCCATCGAAATAAATCTTCTTTTCGAATTGGTCGCACATCAAGAATCTACCACTCGCCGATCCAAATTTCAATCAAACCGGCCCAATTGACATCATTTTGGGAGCGGAGATTTATGGCGAAATTGTTCTCAGCGAAGTCATGAAAGGTCCCCAGGGAACGCCAACTGCTCAAAAAACTGAGTTGGGATGGATTCTTTTCGGAAAAGCTTACAACAACGATTATCAGTCAGTTTCAATAAACACAGTCCAAGTCGGTGAACTTCTACAAAAATTCTTCGAAATTGAAGAGATTTCGGAAGAAAGAATACACAGCCATGAAGATCAATACGTGATTGATTTCTTCAATAAAAACTATCGGAGAGACGAGGAAGGCCGTTCCATCGTGAAATTTCCATTTCGCACACCACTGCATCCAGAAGCTGTTTTGGGAAAATCGAGAGAAAATGCGCTAAAACAATTTCTACAATTGGAAAGAAAATTTGCGTACAACCCAAAGTTCAAAGAAGAATACGCAAAAAACATCAACGACTACTTGGTTCAAGGTCACATGCACGAACTTTTCGATACAGAATCGGACCGTTTATATTACACCGAAGACGGTCGTGCTGCTTATGACTGTTTCTATCTGCCACATCATGCCGTTATCAAAGAAACCAGCACTTCAACTCGTTTGCGTCCAGTCTACAATGCCGCAAAAATAAGTTCAAACGGCAATTCGCTGAACTCAGTGCTTTTCACCGGACCAATGCTTCTCAACGATTTCTAAGTATCGATTTTACTGAATTGGCGATTTCATCGAGTAGCTTTCATTGGTGATATTCAACAAATGTATCGCCAAATTCGTGTTGCTGAATGCGATATAACTTATCAACGAATTCTTTGGAGAGACGATCCGTCTGAAAAATTGCGAGAGTATGGTATCAGTCGACTGGGATTTGGCACAAATTATGCACCTTGTGGAGCGAATCAGTGTGTCAAAAAACTTGCTGAACTGAATAGCAATGAATTTCCACAAGTTGCGGAAGTGATGAAAAGAGATATCTACATGGATGACACCATCACCGGTTCCCACAACGTTAGTAGCGGTCTCCAAATTCAACGAGATTTGATACATATTTTCGATTCTGCTGGTTTTTGTATCAAAAAAATGGGCAAGTAATTCGGAGAAAATTTTAGCGGCGGTTCCAGAGTCTGATCGAGAAATTAGCATACCATTTTTCATCAATCCGGATAAGAAAATCAAAACGCTTGGTATATTTTGGAATACTTCTTCGGACACTTTGAATTTCAACATTAGTTATGAGGACAAAGAGATCGTAACGAAACAATCCGTCTTATCAACAATCGCTCGCATTTACGATCCTCTCGGCTTGGTATCACCGATCACTGTGAAAACCAAGATATTCATGAAATCATTGTGGTCATTAAATCTTGATTGGCACGACCCTTTGCCAACAAAAACACTTCGCGAATGGAAGGAATTCATCGGCAAGCTGCCTTTACTTTCTTCAATCAGAATACCGCGTTGGATTGGAGCATCCCCGATTTGTTCATCATTTCAGTTACATGGTTTTTCGGATGCTTCAACTGAAGCGTATGGTGCTGGTATTTATCTACGTTGTGTCGATGAAAACGGAGAAATTCACTCAAAAATCATTGTCTCGAAATCAAGGGTTTCTCCGATCAAAATTCAAACAATTCCACGTTTGGAATTATCGGCTGCTTTGATACTGGCGGAACTTGTCAAGTATACACAAAAATCTATTCGTCATCAAAGTTTTAATGCTTCGAATGTATTTCTCTGGTGTAATTCACAAGTCGTACTTCATTGGCTGAAAGGTGATGCGAGAAAATGGAAAATCTTTGTCGCAAATCGTATCACAAAAATTCTTCAGAAAACCGAATCACATCAATGGAGATATGTTTCAACTAAGGAAAATCCAGCTGATTTGTTATCAAGGGGATTGTTTCCATCAGAGCTTGAAAACAACGAACTTTGGTTCTCGGGACCAGCTTGGTTGAGATCGCCCGATAGTACCTGGCCCTCTAATACAAAAACGGAGAAGGAAGCGGTGAGAGAAATCGAATTGGCCGATGAGTTGAAACCCATCAAAATCAATGTTGTCAACGTAGTTTCAACTCCAACTCAATATCTTCACGATTATTGTGCTGAATTATTTCAATTATTGAGATATACTGCTTGGTTCCGTCGATTTTTTCAATATTTGAAAGCCAAACAAGAGGTTAAAAGAGGATCGCTTAGCGTTTCTGAACTGAATAATGCTAATCTTCGTTGGATTTCCTTTGTGCAAAAGGAAAATTTTGGAAACATAGCGCTACTTGTTCAAAGTCAAAGCAAACTTAAATATCCGCTTTCGAAAATGAATCCATTTTTGGATGAAAATGAATTGTTGCCAGTTGGTGGACGATTAAGCTTTTCGGAAGCCATTTATGACCAAAAACATCCGTTCATTCTGCCAAAAGAAAGCCATTTCAGCAAATTGGTTATCCAACATCATCATCAACTTGCATTGCATGTCGGCGTACAACTCACCTTGGCTGAAATTAGACAGAAATATTGGATACTCGGCGGAAGAAATCCAGTTCGATCAGTGATAACCAACTGTGTCACATGCTTTCGAAACAAGCCTAAAACAGCGAGCCAGTTAATGTCCAACTTACCGGCTGTCCGTGTTACACCATGTCAACGGCCTTTTCTACACACGGGAGTTGATTTGTGTGGACCCGTTTTGCTGAGAACTTCAAAGAAGCCAGGTAGCAGAATTTACAAAGGATACGTGGTTTTATTTGTGTGCATGACCATCAAAGCTGTTCACTTGGAACCCGTAATCGATCTATCATCAGAAGCATTTTTAATGAGTTTCCAGAGATTCATTGCTCGACGAGGTAAATGCAGTGATCTCTACTCAGATCGAGGTACAAATTTCATTGGTGCACGCACGCTGCTTCGAAAAGACGAAGAAGAATATCTCAACGCGATTCATTCAGCGCTTAAAGATAAACTTGCTAATTTGGGAGTCAACTTCCACTTCAATCCACCTTCAGCTCCATCCTTCGGTGGAATTTGGGAGTCAAATATTCGCCGAACAATGGATCACCTCAAACAAGTCATTGGCGAGAAATCTTTAACATATGATGAATTGGCTACCATTCTTGCAAGAATCGAAAGCTGTCTAAATTCCCGTCCGTTGATACCAATGTCCGATGATCCAGAAGATTTTACTTATCTAACTCCGGAACATTTTCTGATTGGAGACGCAATGACATCCGTGCCTAAGCCGAATGTTCTGGAAGATTCGGTTCAACTTACTCATCGCTATCGAGCCATGCTGAAACGAGTACAGTCATTTTGGGCCCTTTGGAAAAAGAGTTACTTACACTCTCTTCAACAGCGTCAGAAGTGGTTGTCAACACAACAAAATGTACGAATTGGTGATGTGGTGTTAATTAAGGAGGAGAATTTTCCACCACTCAAATGGTTGATGGGGAGGATAATT
>NW_022601455.1:0-10743 GCF_009176505.1 Sitodiplosis mosellana
ATATATATATATGCATATTTCTGACGCGACTTGAAGTTCAATTCAGTATATTTACTTTCATAAGTACATGCCTATATAAAATGGAATGTGAATTGAATTGTGAATTGTTTGTTGTGTTCAATGCATGCACGCCAATCTATAATACTGTGATATCCAACACAAATTGTTTGTACCATTAGAATTCATTCAAAGAATGTGTTTATTGGCGCAGTATTGCTTTTCCGTGCATTTGGAAAAGGAAATCGTTTTATTTTCGAGTGTGTCGATCCATTTTTATGACATAAAGGAATGAAAAACAATGATATCTATTGAATACTTTCACAATAGCGCCAATCATTGAACATAATTTACATCGGCACTGTACTTGCAATCACAATTCTATAAAATGCGATGTGCTTTTCAGAGGGTCAAATCGAATTCCGGATTCTCTTCACAACAAATCCCATTCAGGAATTTTGATTCATTGAAATATTTTGGAATTTTTCTTTTAATTTATCCTTTTGTCAATATAAGCTGAAGAGTAAAAGATTGCCGTAACAAAACTGTATGGGGCATGCTTTATTTTCAAATGTTCTATTGATTTTTATGAAAGCAATGGATGTTAAATTATAGATTTATTTTAATATGCAATTTGACCAAAACACGGCATAATACATACATATAAGTGTAATACATACATATACATTTTATTGGAGAAGTTGAAATGAAATATTATAATGTATTTAGAGAATTGTCGATTTGAAGTAATAAGGTTTTTATTTTATAGATCTTATATTAGAACCAATAAAAATAATACTAACTGTGCGAAATTTAGCTTTGTAATTTTTAAAAGAGACGATACAATATTTGGACGGATTTTGACCCCTTCGTGATTCAGTAACAAATAAAATTAGCAGAGAATTATCAGACACTTTAAATAATTTTTTTATATATATGGTGCTTAAAATATTTTGAAACTCCTGCCTAAAGATTATCCAAATAGTTTTGAGAATATATTGATTCAAAGAAATGCCTTTTTGGGGGGGGGGGGGGGTGGTTTATTTTGCAGTAAACTTATAACTGTACGATGCAAAACCTCTTTAACATTGTCGATTTTCATCAAGATTTTTCATTAATCACTCGCTAAGTCAAAAGAATGCAAGAATTCATCAACTAACGACAAACCTATTTGCTATTATGTTCTAGTGACGAAAGTATTTCGAAACAATTCATCATATTTTCACGTTACGCGATACAAGTGTTGAGAGCGTTTTTGACCGCTGATCTTGCATAAGGAATGTAAGACAATGAATACCAGGTCATGGCAATCGATTGAATGACAATGCACACAAGCGCAAGTAAACCTTTTTTGAACTGCAAAAAAAATATTTAAAAAATAATGAATGTGTTTTTTTTCTCGATGATTCCATCATCTGTGGAAGTTTCGGTTTATAGGAAAAAATATTTATAAATGTTTACCCAAATAGCCGCCATTAAAGTACAGATGAACGAAATTATCACAATGATTGAGGCTATAAATCTCTTTTCAGAAAACATATTTTTCATCTGCTTCATCGGGCCGACTAAAAAACACGTACTATATGTGCATTAAAGTTGGGTTTTGACCGTTATTCCACGTTCCGATGTGCACAACAACATAGAAAATGAGTAAAATAATGGAACAAAACACTTGAGTATTCATTGCTCTTAATCTGGAAAATAACATCATACCTAGCCATTGAGACAACATTCCCTAAAGTATAGAAGATGGCAAACCGTGTCATTCCGAAATGCAGAAGTAACATAAGCGATCCCAGCAACGAAAATATTATTCCAATAACGAAGCATACACAGAAACCCCTTAACCGCGTCGACCAACTAAGCGTAGTAAACTCATCAATCTGAAGAAATAAATAGCAACACATTAAATCGACTCCTTCTATTGATACAAATTTTTGGACACTTTCCGTATCCTAAAAATAAATTTTTCTTTGTGATAATCTTGGCACCTACATCACCCATGATACCGCGGTTCTCATCGTTTGTTGTTTCATCGTTTCCACTCAATACACGTTTTAACTTATCCATTTTGCAACAATTAAAAAAAGTAATCAAGAAAAGAATATAATAGAATTAATCATGAAAATGTTCAGGTAAACAATAATGTTAATATTGTTCAAAAATGAAGTAAATTTGGAGTTCGGAATTTGACATTTGGATAATTTCATATGCGTAATACATAGCTGACAACTGCACTCAGTTGACGTTAGTTTCAACAACAAAATAACACTATAGAGTAGCGCCATCCCATTGGCGTAAATCGAACAATGCGATCATTTCAGAACTTTTGTCATTCAAATTGTGTGAAATACAATTGTGTGAAATTGTAAAAAATGTTAGATTCATGTGGATTTGTTTGTTTGAAATAGGCCCCTATTGATGTGACGTCGAATATCACATCGTTCTCATAAAAACATCCTGTGCTTAATGCTGAAACTGTTTCTTTTTTTATATACATAAAATCATATATGGTTTTGCACAAATAACATGGGATTGCTATTGTTTCATGAAGATTGGCAAGTGACAATGATGTTGGATGCTCAGTGCAACTCGTTGCGTGGATGCATTTAAAGCATTATATGAACGCATAAAAATATTCATGATCTCTGGAATTTAGTTTGTTTCATTGCCTCATGCTAGGGGGAAAGATCAATTGGTCGTACGCTTTTATCTATGTTATTGGCTATTCATCGTTATTCATTGGTATATTGGTGTGAATTGGTCAAATAAATTGAATATTCGTGTCAATCGTGTACATTTAATGTGAACTCAACATAAAAATATAGAACAATAGAGACCGATGTACGCCGATATCTGCCAATATGCAGATAAACGCTTATTTTTGAAAAATAACAATACATCAGCGAATTCGTTTAAATTCACGTTTAAGTGCCACGTACTTTTGGTTAAAGCGCTGTACCTAACGCTATACTTCTACCTGTATCTGCTTCTTATATCAAACGAATCTTTGAAAACTGATTATGCATGAAATAAAAAATTAATAGAAACCAGAATCTAAATTTACTTTTAATTACTATTTTCTATAAACCTAGCTATGAACAATCACATATGAATTACCCTACGAAATTATGTTTAGTTCATGACACTTGATAAAGTTTAAGTGCTGCGTATTTAAGATAGTACTTAATTGCCGTAGTACTGGTCTAGAAATAAATTACACTAGAAATGACATGATAAGTTTGCTGATAAATAAGTACTTAAGTACGCGGTACTCGAGCAATGGCCTAAGTACGCGATACTTGAGCAATAGCTTAAGTGCGCTTCACCTAAATATCTCTACCAATTTTAGTACGAAATATTGGTATATCGGCGAAATATTCAAATATCAGTTAAATATTTGTAAAAGGTCATGGAATCGTTACAAATTATCATTATTTGTTATATTGAGGCTTATTCAGAGGAAAAAAAATTGATCTTTCCCCCTAGGCATCATGTATCTGTATAAAAAGTATAGGTATATCATATTATTGGAAAATTTGTCTATGTTCAATGTGATAACCAAATTCATTCGCTAGATATCCATGAATGATGACTTTTGCAGTCATTAAGGCCGTCACAACAATGTTAGTATTAGTATTAGTATATCAACACCGACAAAAGACTGACTGACTGAATATTCAGTTTTGCTGGAAAATGATTCCAAAAGAGTCAAGAAAAACCTGATAATTTGATTTTTGTACAGTACATAGCTTGATTTTACATAAATATTGGTCCTCGACTAGCCAAAAGAAAAACCTAATTTATGAAATAAATTAATAAATAATTTTAATTCGAATGACCAAACACAACGGAGTGACAACTTCTAAAAGAACACTGACGCGCCACCTACAGTTGGAAAAATGCATATGTCAAATTTCATGTAAAATTCAAAAGTTGTTATACAAAAGTCCGTTAAGTATTCTGTTCTCTTGGTTCATTCTCGGCTACTGTCCATTTTTTTCAATTTAAAAAATGATTGGATCATTTGAAATTCGTTTATAATTTTATTTTGATATAATTGGTGCGCAAGTGGAAGTTCTCTACACGGACTTCAGTAAAGTGTTTGATAGAGTTAACCACAAGAGATTGATTCTGAAACTCAGATCGTTCAACCTGCCAGACAATCTTCTTGCTTGGATTGAAACATACTTGTCAGACAGAACGCAATTCGTCAAGTATGGAAACAGCGAGTCGAACGAATTCGGCGTATCATCTGGCGTACCACAGGGAAGTCATCTCGGACCCACACTATTCCTGTTGTTCATCAACGACATAGTGGACGAAATGGACGACGTGTTCATTTCCTTGTTCGCCGATGACGTGAAAATCGCCAAAATCATCCACTAGAGCACGGATGCTGAGGCGCTACAGCGAGCCATCGACAAACTGAAGGTGTGGTGTGACGTAAAAAATTTGCGCCTGAACCTTGACAAATGCGCAGTCCTTACAATCACCACAAAAAGGAAGGACATTATCGATACTAATTACAAATACGGTGATTTTACTTTCAAGCGCGTTTCGGACCACAAAGATCGCGGCGTCATCATTAAGCCTCTCAGATGGGGGGGGGAGGAATTCGGGGAATTTCCCCGAAAATGAACATCATTTCCCATCTAAAATCCAAATTCCCCGAAAAAAAAAATAACAGCGCTAATAATATGTCGCGCGCTCTCTAAATATAGAGCATAGCACATTTTACTGCAAACGGTAGTTTGTTTACACAATTCTTCGTGTTTATCCTTTATTCTTTGTTCACTGTTCGCTTCACAACCATAGGGTGGAAGCATCAACGAAATTCAAATTGGCGCGCTGTTTAGTTCAGAAAAAAATTACGAAATTAAATTGATTTTCCTATTGAAATTGAGGGCGCTCGCGTCGCTACAGTTGTCATTCAAGTCTTAGCTTCCACCCGATGTTCACAACGTCTTGCGTTTGTGTTCGTGTATGTGTGTGCAAGTGTCAGTCGCGTAGAACATCATTTGCAAAATAAATTTCATCCAGACTTTGAAAACGAGTATAAATGCACTTACCTCACGCGCATATTGTCAAACATGGACTAGTGAATATTGTCAAACATTGACTAGGGGAATGTGTGGCGCTGTTAATTTGACAGTTACTAGTTGATGTTACAGGGGCGGAAACTATTGCTATACCCTTATCCGATACTGTCAATATATGTAACTATGTTTAGGATAGATTTCTATCTCCAGTGTGAATACGAATGTAAGAGGCTTTTTGCGATGTAACATAACCACACACATGGTACTTTTTCTGCTGTCATATCTTTGCCGATTTATTCCTTGAAATCATCCGTTTGTTTTGCTCCCTTGATCCGTTGCGTTTCTTTGCATTTCAATTTGAATTTGCTGATGACACATTTCCTTCATCTGAATTTTTTTCTTCACGGAGAAGTGAATCCTTTCACAGCATTCAAATTATATCCAACATATTTCAATACTTATAATATTTGTGCGTTCCATTGTTTGTGCAAAATGTGAACAAAATTGTCTGCTTATGTAATTTCTCTTACAATTGAGACTAAAGCTGAACGTCGACTGAATGTGGAGTGATATTGTGTTGTACGTGTGTGATTTCTGATTGAATACGATTGACATTAAACTCCGTCTCGTTTCTTTCCAATGTGACTTCGTTGCAAATTGCACTATTGGCAATATTTAAACTTAATAAACAGGTACACATTGGTTAATACAGCTCCAAATTGCGAAATATAAATTATTCGTTCAATCCAATAGAAATCTGTTTGGAATGTGTATGTAATCGAAGAAGAAATGCGAATTCTGATTCGAATGTGAATTGCAAATACAAATTCTATTTGGAATGACAATTAAACATTACAAAAAACTTTTTTATTACTACACCAACAAAATGGCATATGCCATATATTCTGCAAAATCCCTATTGCGAAGTTCTGGGCATCGGCGATTCATCGATTAACTGAATTTGCACGGAGAGTCGCATTCTACGAAAAAATTGATGCCAAAAATACATATCGACTGGCTGAAAATGGCTCACAAAAGGCCATATCCGCTCAATTTCCGACGAGCAATCGATAAAAAGTGGCTACAAATGCGATTTGAGACCATTTCATTTTCACAGAAAATGGTGTTTTTGTTCGGAAAACACGTGAAATACAGCTTTGGCGAAATTCTGGTCTTGGCAAACTGTTCGTAAAAATTTCGTAAAAATGACGGGAGGTTACGAACATTTGAATAACCAATTCCTTGTTATTTTGGTCAGAATTCATCATTTTGCTTCTGAATGTATGAAATTGAACTTATGTTTGAGGGATCATATCATAAGTGATGATTTTTTTCAGATTTTGGCTATCGTTGGAAAGGTCTTGCAGCCAACTTTCTGATGGCACACATTTTAATCTTTAACATTTAAGTTGTCATAAATTTTTTTAGCGGACAATCCAAATTGTCCGTTCAGTTTAGTATACCGGGTGTTTCATATAAATGGTTCACTATTTAAGATCTGCTCAACTTAGGACATTCTCAAATATCGGTTTTGGTATACCTGAAGATTCATAATCTGTTAGCTGAGCGCAGTTTCTCGCTTGTGAAAAACATGTGGACCGAGTCGAAATCCAACCTGGGACTACCAAAGTTGAAAGCAATGGTTTTGACAAAATACAATTGCACACAATCATGCATTGATTTTTATCACGCAATCAAAAAGAATGAAGAAGTATTGAAGACTATCCGCGGGAATCAAAAGTATAATAAAAGACCAAAGAGCGACTACAGCGACGATATATTTTTTTTTCTTATGTCTTTCGGTCTCTACTAAATTACAAATTCATAACTACCAACAGGGACTTGTTAGATTAGACGTAAAATTTTTCTTCAATGTATCACCTCTTGATAAATTGAATGATGACTTTTGCAGTCATTAGGGCCGTCACTACAGTGTTAACGCTTCAGTTAGTCTTTCATTTTTTACACGTTTAAGTTAGGCTATATTGGACCGTTTACATTTCGGCTACCTATGCATTTCCATGTATTGGTTAGGTTATCTTGTGTCAATGCTTTTTAGACCAAGTTGTTATACCAATAGAAAAAGACTATTACTTACAACTACTTATTGTATAAAATTACCATATATTGTACAAACACAAAAAGATCAGGTTTTTCACGACTCTTGGAGTCGTTTTCCTGGAAACCAAAATATTCAGCCAGTTTTTGGCGGTGTTAAATAAATAAATAAATAAATAAATACTCTTTAAGAAAACACTATTTAAGTAAAATAAATGAATGTATGTCAAATTCCCCGATTTTCGACTGAAGTCCCCGAAAATTTCCCCGATTAGCGATTTTCCCATCTGAGACCCTTAGTCATCATTGACCAGAAGCTGAGCTTTGTCAAGCACATTGACGCGATAACATCGAAAGCAACGGCTGCCCTTGGATTCATCAGGAGATTTTGCTACGACATAGTCGATGTTCAAACGCTCAAAACACTGTACTACGCATTGATTCAGTCTCATCTCGAGTACTGTAACGTCGTATGGCTACCAACTTATGCCGTACATATTGACAAGATCGAGGGAGTTTTGAGGAAATTTACTCAGTTTGCCAGGAGAGAGTATCGGACAGCGGCAAACGGATATAATATCACCGAATACAACAAGCGACTCGAAGCCCTCGATATGACATCATTAGAAAGAAGGAGAGTAAATACATCAATTGTATTTATTTACGATATCGTAAATGGATACGCAAACTGTCCTACTGTACGCAATGATATAGCAGTAGGTGAGAGCATTCGTACCTTACGCCACACTAACTACCTAAAAATCAAGGACAATCTGATGAACAAACAGATTAGAGCTCAAATTCCACAATTGTGCAAATACGCAAACAAAGTGGCTGATCCATTCCAAAATTCAACCAGAAAAGAGCACAGTCAAATTTTTAGTTTAAAGTACTGACAAATCGTTTTTTTTTTCTTTCATCCTTACTAAATGTATAGTATTAATGAGGCACGTAAAAGCAAACAAATCTAAATTGTATAAAAACAAAAGATCAGGTTTTTCATGACTCTTGGAATCATTTTCCTGCAAAACTCAATATTCAGCCAGTTTTTGGCGGTGAAATATATAAATAAATAAATTAATTAAAAACAAACAAATAATCATTAGCCTGGAATATTACAAAATCAACGTATTAGTATAATAGGGGTGATCGATTTTGAAAATCCAATGTCAAATCAAAAATAATAGTGCATGGGTAGGGATGAAAATTTTATTCTGGCACTTTTTTGATATCTGGTACCTGGAGTTGTCCCGAGGATTTTGAAAAAATCACCTGGAAAATGCCTATTTTTCGACATATTATCGCAATTTGCTCTAAATGGCCCGGGCCAACTCCAGGTACCAGATAACAAACAAGAAAGTTCACCTCACTTTGCTCGGTGAACATTCTCGCTCTACGCTACGTGTAGAGTCTGTTAGGTCTAGTTTGTTATTGCATAACAAACTATAATTGAGACGTTACATGAAATGTACTACATTACAATGGTTGGATAGAATAGATAGATAGCATACACAGCACAATAAAGTTCAGGTCACCAAAAATCAGCTAAACTTTTGTATTAAATTCAATGCTAACACAATAACCAATACTATACATAATACAGTGCACGAAATAAGGTTAGGGCCACTTACATTTTTCAAGAAAATATTTTCACGTATTTCAGAGAAAAAATGTTTCAAAATATTTTATTTTATTGTATTATTATTATTATTACAGTAGAACCTCGATTATCCGTCCTCCCATTATCCGTCACCTCTGTTATCCGTCACACCTTGCCGACGCAAAAAAAATTTTTTTTACTTCTTTTTTCGGATCATTTCACCTGACGGCGACGCCGACTTACATTCACTATCAAAATGAATTGTGTATAGCTTCAGACGACGAATTCCGTAATGCAAATTGTTTATTTTTTTCTTGTTTATGTATACAAAAACCAAGTACGAGAATTAAAAACGATTTATCGATTTTGCATGTGATATTCATCATCGTCGATGATTCATCGAAATGGATTATACAGCTACTGTACAGTAAGTAAATCATGTCGCGGTGTGTTTGGTTTAGTTTCGGCGCGCGGTTCTATAAATAGAATGCGACACTATTACTGCAATCAATTTTGCATGCATCATTGATTTGTTCACAGTTCGCTTCATTTACTTGCGCACTCATTTTGTTTTGATCGTCGGCTCAAGTGGTTCATTCTCGCATTGTTTTTATTTCAATTGAAAATCGTTGTTGCATCACAATGGAACCTGCACCATCTCAATCTAGTGCATCTCCATCTGGTACCAGGCGCTCCAGAAACGTTCTAACGATAGAGAAAAAGTTGTTATTCATCAACGAACTGAAAAAAGGTGCAAGTGCAACAGCATTAAGTCTTCAATTTGATGTTTTCCGAACAACCATAAACGACTTGAAAAAAAAACGCCGACGAAATACAAAAGTTTGCATCGCAAATGGAGTCGCTAGATGGCCGATCGAAAAAACGCAAAACCATGAAAAAAGCAACGAACGAGGTGCTTGATACAGCTATGTACCGGTTCATTCAAAAGCGATCTGAAGGCATTCCTTTGTCAGGTCCAATCCTTGCTGGGAAAGCTATTTTCTCCAACGCGGAACTGAGTGGTGATGAATCTTTCAAGGCAAGCCAGGGATGGCTGCAAAAATTTAAAAATCGTAACGGCATTCGGGAATTAAATATTGAAGGCGAAAAAATGAGCGCTGCCAGTGTTGAAATAGTGAATGCATTCAAGGAAAAGTTTGAACGAATGATCAACGAAAAAGATTTAACACGTGATCAAGTTTATAATGCGGATGAAACTGGTCTCTATTACAAAGCCCATCCAACGAAAACACTTGATGCGTATTCTGAAAAATATGCGCCCGGATTTAAATGCAAAAGCAACGAGTCACGGCAATGGTGTGTGCCAACGCAAGCGGAAACAGCCGAGTTCCTTTACTATTAATCGGCACAGCAAAGAAGCAACGTTGTTTCAAAGGAATAAATATGAAAGCACTTCCAGTTCATTACTATGCACAGAAGAGTGCGTGGATGATGCAAGCCATATTCACTGATTGGTTCAAAACTGTTTTCGTTCCATTCGTGCAGCAAGACTTGAAATCGAAAGGTTTGCCACCAAAAGCAGTCCTCGTATTGGACAATGCACCAAGTCATCCTGAAGCTGATTTGGAAAGTGACGATGGAAACATCACTTGTTATTTTTTGCCAGCGAATACGACATCATTGATATAGCCAATGGATCAATCGGTAATTGTAACGATGAAGCGGCGATACAGAAAAATTTTTATTCAACAACTGGTTTCTGAAGAAAATATGACTCTGATTGAATACTGGAAAAAATACAATTTAAAACATGTCGTTGAAAAGGTGTCTGATGCATGGGCTGACGTTTCCACGGTAACATTGAAGCGAGCTTGGAATAAATTATGGCCTGCTTCGGAATCAAGTGTTTCAGAAAGAATCGAATGTGATGATGTGACTCGTGAACTATTGACTGAAACCAATGACGCGTTTTCTGTGGACGAAAATGAAATTATGGATTGGTTACACACACGGAAGAAAGGTTTAAATATTCGCTACGTGTAGTGAATTCAACTGCGACATCGGCCCATTGGGCAATAAATCAAT
>NW_022601456.1:0-6285 GCF_009176505.1 Sitodiplosis mosellana
AACAAACGACACAAATTGAAGAAAATAAACAGAATGGTGACACTGACACTCAAATTAATGCTGATCGGAAAATGTTGGCAGATGCAATGAAGAAACTTGGTGAAAAGATAACGATATCTATCCAAAGTGAAATTGAAACAATTGTCGAATCAATCCAAACCGGTGAAACGGTTTCACATTTACCCGATGCAATTGTTTACTCGATCCACTTATCAAAATTTCCATTGAGTACCACACCCGATGATATCGTTGAATTGGTTTTGGAAAAAACTGGTCTTACAAATAATGAATGTTTTCAAGTTCATATTTTGCCCCAAGGAAAACGGAAGAAACAACCGAGACAGCATTTGGCGTTCAAAATCTCTACTCTGAACCAATCGATATATAATCAAATCCTGAATAATGAAATATGGGCACCTGATTATACGGTCAGAACATTTCTGAAAGAGAAAGCCAGACAAAATCGTCAACGTTTTGGTCAGAATAAACATCGGCGTCAACGTCCAAACCAAAATGGTCACAGTCAAAGGCCAAATTCAATGCCATGGAGAAGCAAAACCATCAACAATCATCGATCACAACCAAATCGCAGGAATTGGAATGAAAATTTCCAACGATCACGTCGTGGATACGGCCGATTTGTTGAACGGCGCAATAACATCAGACGTAATGACAATTTTGGCTACTCGAATGGTTATAATAACAATCAATTTTTTCAGAATAGTGACCAAAACATGAATTTGAACTACCGAGTCGATAGTAGATACCAATACGGTGTTCCTGATAATTTCCAATATGGCCATTGGCCATTTTGCACAAAACAGTCAAATTACCAGGCCACACCAGCAGTCTTCGTCTTTTTTACCGCAATATTGGACCGATCCGCAGCAGAATTATCATTCCGACCAATATCGACACCCAATTTACGGAGTACCACATTTGAACGGCATGCCTCATCATTTTTGAACAATAATTCATTTCGCCGCACACATTTACATAAACTGAAGAAAAATATACACACGCAAAACATCAATGGAGTGAGATCCAGACTTGCTGAATTTAACGCTGACATAATCGCTTCGGATTCTGCAATATTTATGCTTTGCGAGACTCGCCTTGACAGCACAATTGATTCTTCAGAAGTTTTTCCTCCAAATTTTAATGTGTATCGCTGTGACCGATCGATTGAAACTGAATCAAAACAAAGGAAAATTAAAACAAGGGGTGGAGGTGTACTGATTGCTGTTGATAGGACAATGAAATCTGAACTCGTCAGCACAGGTGAGCAGTATGGCGCTGAACAAGTTTGCGTTATCCTGCCATTGAAAGACAGGAATGTTTTTCTAATTGAATTGTACATACGTCCTGATTCTCCTGTCGCAGTTTATGAGGCGAATATGAATGCAATTCGTGAGGTAGCAGCAAAATTGAAGTCCGAGGATATTTTGGTAATTTCTGGTGATTTTAATTTATCCAACTTGGAATGGTATACAGATGAAAATGAAGATTGTGACGTTGCCATCCCACTGAACGCATCCTTGGAAAAGGAAATCACTGTCTTGGACTCCATGCATGAAATGGGACTTGTTCAAGTAAACAAAGTTGGAAATAAAAACGGTGCGATGTTAGACTTGGTGTGGACAAATTGTACAGAGACCGTGAGCTGCTCAGAAAACACCCATCACCTACTAAAAAAGGAGTCACATCATCGATCATATGCAATTACCATTAGCGATGTTGAATTTAACAATGGCAAGTCAACTATTGATTTTAGTTATCGTGATTTTGCAAATGCCAACTACAATAATATAAATGAGATTCTTGATAACGTCGACTGGATGCACGTTTTTTCGGGCGATGACTTGAACTCTGAAATCACAAATTTTTATGAATTGTTGGATTCAGTGATATCATCGAATGTCGACGTGAAGACGAGAAAAATTTCGAGTCACCCGAAATGGTTTAGTCATGACCTCGTTAACATGAAAAATAGACTCAATACAAAGTACAAATTCATGAGATCCAGGCGTACTGTTGAAGCTAGAAAGCATGCAAAGGAAGAACATTCCGAACTAAGAAAAGAGTACAAAAAGAGCGCACGTTTGGCTTATAAAAATTACAAACTTGAAATGGAACAACTCATCTCATCAACATGAAAAACAGAGTAAACACGCTTCATAAGCAAAAAAAATCACGTCTTTCAGCAGTTCATGAACATGCGGAATTGAGAAAACAATACAAAGCTTGTGCTCGTTCTGCCTTCAAAAACTATAAGCTTGAGATGGAACAGCTCATCGATGAAGATCCTACAAAATTTTTTGATTACGTGAATACATGCAGAAAAACACATGACGATCTGCCGAGCGAGATGGAGTATGATGGCAATAAATTAAGTTCACAACAAGACATTGCTGACTCATTTGCGGATCATTTCACGAAAGCATATACACAAAATGATACTCCCGTTAATAATTACAAAGACTGTGAATCGTTCCTGAGAGATTTGTGCCTTAATATTCCAACAATTGATATGACCGAAGACCTAATTCTGGAAACGGTCAATAAGCTGCCAACCAATACAGTATCTGGACCGGATGGAATTCCAAACATTTTTATTAAAAGGTGCATCCACACACTGATAAAACCGATAACACGCATATTGAATGAATCATTTAAAACTGGTTTCGTACCTGATATATGGAAGAGATCTTATGTACGGCCAATACACAAAAGTGGCGTTAAAACTAAAATCGACAACTACCGTGGTGTTGCTCTACAATGTGTAATTTCCAAATTGCTAGATTCCATTATTGCTAATCACCTGAACTTCCACATAAAAAATATCATCCATGATAGCCAGCATGGATTTGTTAAAGGAAAGTCCACAATAACGAATCTGTCCGAATTCACATCACGAACTATTACCAATATGGAAAAGCATATCCAAACCGATGCTATTTATCTGGACATAGCTA
Source organism: Sitodiplosis mosellana (assembly GCF_009176505.1). Lineage (NCBI taxonomy): Eukaryota > Metazoa > Arthropoda > Insecta > Diptera > Cecidomyiidae > Sitodiplosis > Sitodiplosis mosellana. Next base: position 2,976 of record NW_022601456.1, read on the forward strand.
AGGCGTTTGACTCGGTTAATATTGAGCTACTCATCCAAAAACTGAGCATTATGGGTTTGAATGGAGAAATTCTAAATTGGATACAGTCATATTTGGATGGAAGACAACAAGTTGTCAAATTGAATGAAGCAATGTCAAAAACCATTGAAGTTACCTCGGGAACCGGACAGGGCTACCCAATTGGTGCAACATTGTTTCTACTATTTATCATTGACCTGCCCCATCATACAATCGACTCAGTATTACAATCATTTGCTGATGATACCCGATTATGGAAACACATTCAAGACTATGATGATTGCCTAGCCTTACAAGCTGATCTAAATAGGATTGTAAAATACTTCAAAAGTAATCAGCTGAAATTGAATGTCAAGAAGTCTAAATTCATATCATACCACCGAGGTCAGCTGAAATTTGTGTTTGAATACACGATTGACAACGAAAAAATTGACCGTGTTGAAGTGATGAAAGATCTGGGCGTCATTTTGGATGTAAACATGAATTTCAATGCACACATTGAATTCATTACCGCCAAAGCAAAGTCAAGATTGGCATGGATCAAACATTTTGGGAGAGATTTTGAGGACCCATGGACAATTAAGAAATTATTTTTCACATTTGTACTACCGATTATCGAATATGGCTCACAGATTTGGAGCCCATACACCGCTGAAAAGATTGCTCGAGTTGAGTCCGTTCAAAAGCAGTTTTTATTATTTGCACTGCGTAAAATGAAATGGTCCCATGGATTTAAGTTACCACCATACGAATGTCGATTGCTGGAATTGCAAATGATAACGCTTGCGGAACGAAGAAAGATAGCTCAAATTACAATGGTACATAATGTGTTATGCGGGCATACATCATCGAGACATATTATGAACGAAATCAATATTAGAACACCACGGCATTGGACAAGAGACACAGCATTCCTATCTCTACCAGTACGACACCGTGATTACTCCAGATTCGAACCAGTCAATCATATGCTGTCTACGTACAATGATTTTTATAACAAATTTGTGCCAATTAAGCCACCTTTAATTCATAAAGAAAATAAGAATTATCATAATGTTCCTACTCCAGTCTGTGATACTTATTTAATTGATTTTAACACGAGTACAAATACTGTTAAACAGAGAATTAATGAATATTTTAAAAGAAATAGATTATGGAGAGAGTGATAAATTTTATGCAAATATAGCAACTTAATTAATGTAATATAATGTAAATATACAAAATAATATTTATATCAAATAAACCACCTCTGGCGAAGAAACGCTGTATGGTGCAGAATAATAATAATAATAACTTATTAACGAGGACCCACAGAGATTTTTCGAATTTGTAAATAATTCCAAAAAAAGGCATGATGACATTCCTAATGTAATGATGTTTGGAGACAATGAGAGCGGTAACCGTGGTGAGATAGCTGAATTTTTTGCAACACATTTTGCAAAATCGTATACTGAACCAGATATTAGCTTAGCTGGAGATTATTCTGAAGATGAACCACTACTAAGAGATCTATGTACTAATTTTCCTATGATTGACATCACTGAGGATTTGGTTATGAACGTGATAAATGATCTCCCAAGCAACATGGTGTCAGGACCTGACGGAATACCAAATATTCTCATCAAAAAGTGTATGCCAGCACTACTAAAACCTATCACACACATTGGAAACTGGTATTGTCCCTCAGATTTGGAGAAAATCATTTGTAAGACCAGTTCACAAAAGTGGTGTAAGGAAAAAAGTTGAGAACTATCGTGGCGTAGCCCTGCAGTGTGTAATACCAAAGTTGCTTGATTCAATAGTTGCTAAACACCTTAATTATCACATGAAACATATCATTGATGAGAGTCAACACGGATTTTTGAAAGGAAAATCTACAACCACAAATTTGGCTGAATTTGTATCGTGTGCAATTTTGGGCATGGAAAACAAAGTACAGACTGATGCAATTTATTTGGATATTGCGAAGGCCTTCGATTCGGTCAATGTCGATTTACTGATCCGCAAATTGAATATTATGGGATTGAATCAACAGTTGCTCAAGTGGATTGAATCGTATTTGCATGGTCGCCAACAGATTGTCAAACTGAATAATGACATGTCGAGCCCCATTGATGTTACATCGGGAACAGGACAAGGATACCCGATTGGTGCTACATTGTTTCTACTATTCATCATTGATTTGCCAAAACACGTCAGCAACTCAATTCTTCAGTCATTCGCTGATGACACTCGCCTGTGGAAACACATCGAACATTATGATGATTGTCTGGAATTACAAGCTGACCTAAATAGGCTTGAAGAATACTTCAAAAGAAATCAGCTGAAGTTGAATGTATCCAAGACCAAATTTGCGTCTTTTCATCGCGCGATCTTAAAATTTAACTTCGAATATTCCATTGGCAACGAAAAAATTGATCGGGTCCACGTGATAAAGGATCTAGGAGTAATACTTGACCATAAATTGAATTTTAACGCACATATTGAGTACATTACAGCCAAAGCGAAATCACGTTTAGCATGGATTAAACGGTTTGGATATGAATTTGATGATCCATGGACCATAAAGAAATTGTTTTCCACATTTGTATTGCCGATTGTGGAATATGCTTCCCAAGTTTGGAATCCATACACCGCTGAAAAGATTGCACGAATTGAATCGATCCAGAAGCAATTTTTATTGTTCGCTCTACGCAAAATGAAATGGCCACAAAGATTCAGGAAACCACCGTACGAATGCCGACTGCTTGAATTACAAATGATTACGCTGGAAGAACGAAGAAAAATAGCCCAAATATCACTCGTCCATAATGTGATTGGTGGTCATACGTCATCGAAATACATTTTGAGCAAAATTAATTTTAAAACACCGCGACATTGGACGAGAGATTCAGATTTTCTACTATTGCCGATGCATCGTAATAATTATGCCAAGTTTGAAACTATAAATTATATGCTGAGTACATACAACGAATTTTATAAATACTTCGTTCCTATCAAGCCACCAAATTTTCCAAATGAATGTAATATTACTTTGATTCCGATTTGTGATACTTATTTAATTGATTTCAATGCAAGTACAAGTACTTTAAAACAGAGAGTAGCTGAATATTTTAAGAGAAACCGAATTTGGAGAAATTGAATTTAATTTAATATTGTATATATTGTAAATATACCAGAATATTTTTATTTATACTAAATAAACCACCTCTGGCGAAGAAACGCTGTATGGTGCAGAATAATAATAATTTTCTCCATAATATGCTTCGACGATGTTTGGCCACAGATAACA
>NW_022601457.1:0-8526 GCF_009176505.1 Sitodiplosis mosellana
GAGCAGATTTTTTGTGTTTGAATTATTCTCGTACGAATTTATCAGTACACAAAAATTCTGCCATAAAGCTTGAGCGAAAAGTGAAGCAATTTTTTTTCTTGTTATCGGCGTGCAGATATTGTGATGTGTATCAAATGAAGATAAAACAAATTGATATTTTGAATATTGGCATCAATGTGCACCTACAATTCCATTATCTGACATAAAGCTTGTATTTATAGTACTTTGTTCAACAGCTCTTGGTCTAAATAGTTCTGGTAGCAAGAAGAAGCCATCTGAAGGCAAGGCAAATGAAAAGCGACACAAGTGTTCATTGTGCGATTATGTCACCGACTTTACAACCAATTTGAAGAGACACATGTTCACGCACACTGGCGAACGACCATTTCCATGCAGTATGTGCCAGAAACGATTCACCCAAAAACAACATCTCCTATCGCACCTGAAAACACACGTCGATGAGTTTCTGTTCAGCTGCTCAAATTGTTCGCAAGGATTTCATCGCAGCGAGGAGAAGATAGAACACGAAACTGGTTGCAATGTGCGTCGCTACGAGTGTCATCTGTGCACGGAATACTCTACATTGGTTAAGTGAAATCTGAAATGTCATCTGCGCGTGCATACCGGCGAGAGACCATTCGAATGCGACCAATGCTCAAAGATATTCAACCACCCAACTGCTTTGGAGAACCACCGCGAAACTCACACCAATCCTCGTCCATTGAAATTCAAGTGTTCATCCTGCTTCAAGAACTTCGCCCAACAGAAGGAAAAAGAAAATCATGAAACCAACTGCAAGCGACGCGGATACCGATGCGATTTGTGCAAAAGCTACACAACTGATCATAAACCAAATTTAATGAACCACATGCGAGTCCATACTGGTGAAAAGCCTTTCCGATGTGAAAAATGCTCAAAGTGCTTCTCGCAAAAGGCAAATCTCAAGCAGCACAAGAAAATTCACAAGCAGCTGTCTGCTACCAAGGAATAAAACTCGAAATCGATCACATCAAAAGACAATTTCAAACCCAATTTTATAAGTAGCATACCAATTTGCCTTGAATGAAAACAAATATACTAAATCGTATGAAACCAAAAATCTGTTCTTCTTATTTCATCTGGAATGAAAATCAATGAATAAATAATAAACCGATTCATTATGAATCTGAATTGATTGATTTTTATCTAGCTGTCAACCGTGTGAAGGGAAAGTTGTACGATGTAGCTTGAATTCTAACAATTCGTATTCCAATTGGAACGGAAAAATCATTCTCACTGTTCGAAATGGAACTCTTGTGCATTGCTTGAATCATAAATTGTGAACAATTTTGTTATAGTTGGATGTGGAAAAAACTAAAATATCGAATTAAATGGTAACGTATGGTGGAAAAAAGTGCTTAGGTGCCCTGGAACCCAGATCGAGGACATGTCAGTTAAGATTTGATAAATTTTCCCTGAAATTGGGGAAAAAAAGATAAGATTCAGCAGTTATTCGGTGTCACGTTTCAGAATAGGTTTCAAGGCTATTTTTGAAAAGACCAGAACCAGGCCATTTTTGAAGATCCAGCTGTAAATTCTTATTGCAATCATTATATCTTTGGTGGAATCTTGATTTGTTTGTGGTTGAATAGAGGTGAAATTTATCAAAATGCGATATTGCACAAGGCTTCGACTACTAAAAGGACTAAAGATGTCACAATTCTCCAGTGTAACATTACAAATCTATTACGAAATTTTCAAATTCACATTTCACCCAAGAAAAAAAACAATTTTCAGGAATTAAATATCCGCTGCTTGGTAAATTGCGAATTGAAATTCGTACATTTTCTAAAGGGTGTCCCAATAGCAACGCAAAAAAGTATTTATAAAAAAAACAATGAAAATAGTTTCCAATTTTCCAAATCTTTATTGTATGTTGTAGTTTGGTCTTTACCATTTATGTATGAAAAAGAATATCGTGCAAATGTCCACCACGGCTCTTTTCACAGACCTTCAGCCGCTTGCCCAAATTTTCAATTACAGATTCGAGTAATGGCACATTTACGGTGGCTATGACACGTCTGATTTCAATTTTCAGCTCGGCAATGGTGCTTGGTTTGTTGGCATAGACTTTATTCTTGACGTAGCCCCAAAGAAAATAGTCCAATGGCGTTAAATCGCACGAACGAGGCGGCCATTCCACTTCGGCCTTTTGAGAAATGATGCGATTTGGAAAACGTTCTTCGATTGCCGCTAATGTTTCAGGTGTTGTGTGTGGTCTGGCGCCGTCTTGTTGAAACCACATGTCGGATTAGTCCATGCCTTCAATTTCCGACCAAAAAACATACTGCAACATCTCACGATATCGCTCGCCATTGATGGAAACGGCTCGACCATCATCATTTTCGAAGAAATACGGCCCGATGATGCCGCCGGCCCATAAACCGCACCAAACAGTGCGACGAGCTGGATGAGCTGACACTTCTTCAGTTTCTCTTGGATTTTCGCTTCCCCAGAATCGACAATTTTGGCGATTCACATACCCATTCAAGTGAAAATGAGCCTCATCCGAAAAGATCACTCTCTTCAAAAAATCGGCATCCGCGGCCTCTTTTCCTTTGACCCATTCGACGAAATCTCTTCGTTTTCCGTGGTCCATCGGTTCAAGTTCTTGAGTGAGGACAATCTTATAAGCGTCCCAATGAACACATGTAATGCTAAATGTTTGAATTTTGTGCATATTTTAATGTAGTGCTAAATGTAGCACTAAAAGTGCAAAAATTGTGTGATTTTTAGATAAAATTTTGTTTCTGGGCACAATATGTGTAAAAATTGTGCACGATTTGGGAAAAAATTTACTATGCACAATAATTGCACGTGTTTGGCTCATTGGGGTGTAGACCCAAGTCTTTGGTGAGAATACGCCATGTGGTCATCTTAGAGAGGCCAACTTGTTGAGAACGTCGACGAACCGAGGTTCTTGGCTCGTCCTCCACACTTTCACTCACAGCAGCAATATTTTCGTGCGAGCGGGCCGTTCGCATACGGGTTGATGGTTGATCGTCTAACACAGAGCCAGTACGCTCAAATTTCTGCACCAGGCGACTGATGGTGGACACATTTGGTCGATTATTTCGGCCGAAAAATTCACGAATTGCACGAAACGTATTTTGCAAAATAGACCCATTTTCGTAATGGGATTTAACGACTTGAACGCGTTGATCTTTACTTAATCTTGACATGGTTATAAATGGTATAGATGGACGCTTCAAACTGACATTCCAGTTTGACAGATCGGGGCATCCATCATGAAATCCCTATTGAAAAACTTTTTGCGTCCCTATTGGGACACCCTTTACATGGGCAACTCGAAATCATCGAAAAATTGGAAATTCACTGCGGAAACACTACACCATACTTCGAAGTTCGAGTTTCGTCACTTGTCATTGCGGTGTGTGAGTCACTGTGTGATTGTGTGCGCCATTCGTCCATTGCTATTTCATCAGCGCATCAGCAGAGAGCATATCGCAGAGCATCGACTACACGTCAAACCAAATATTTTCTTTTATTCGCGACGCCATTTTTGCTCTGTTCAACAGCGTCATTCCAACACTGAATTTTGCAGTTTATTCGCTGAGTTTTGCCTTTTGGCCAGCGTATTTTCGTATTCACGGAATAAAAGCAAACTAAATTGTCTGCAAGAAGGTGAGTTTTGATGCCAATGTGCAATTTTTCAAGAGTTTGTTCCAAGTTTGGTTTCTAATAGACATTTTGATTTCCAATTGACAGCATCGAAATTGCATTGCGAATTGCGATGAATGGCAACTGTACAGAGCCGCCCGATAAACACAAATCGAATGCCATGGCAAAACAAAATGAATCGATTTTGTGTGGAATGGAAATCAAACAGGAGCCAACAATCAAACAAGAGAATGAAGTCTCTGACGAAATTCTGATCGTATCGCGGTCAGCACACACAGCCATTGGATCGCTTGACAATTCAATTGGCGGTACAGAAGTGAATGACAGCGACGTTTGCTTCGATTTCTATGATATGGATGGGGTAAAGTCTGAAGTGAAGATCGAAAAAGTTGAGGATGAGGCGAATCAAGTTCCACGGAAGGACTCTGACAAAAATTTAAGGCCACAAAGCAATGTGGAGAAGAAGAATTCCAAATCGAAATCAAGTGGACCGGATGATGGTGTGACAAAGAAAGGATCAGCCAAAAGCGGGAAAAGTAGCACAGCTACTAGTTTTGGTAGCAACAAGAAACCAGCTGAAGGCGAGACAAATCGAAAGCGACACAAGTGTTCATTGTGCGTATATGTCACCGATTTCACAACCGATTTGAAGAAACACATGTTCACGCACACTGGTGAACGACCATTTCCATGCAGCGTGTGCCAGAAACGATTCATCAAAAAATGGAATCTCCAATCGCACATGAAAATACACGTTAATGAATTTCTATTCAGCTGCTCAAATTGTTCGCAAGGATTTCATCGCAGCGAGGAGAAGGTGGAACACGAAACTGGTTGCACGGTTCGTCGCTACGAGTGTCACCTATGCAAGGAATTCTCTACTTTGCGTAAGACGAATTTGAAACATCATCTGCGTGTGCATACCGGCGAGAGACCATTCGAATGCGACCAATGCTCAAAGACATTCAACCACCCAACTGCTTTGAAACGCCACCGCAAAACCCACGTCAATCCTCGTCCATTGAAGTTGAAGTGTTCATCTTGCTTCAAAAACTTCGCCGAACAGAAGAAAAAAGAGCATCATGAAGCCAACTGCAAGCGACGCGGATACCGATGCGATGTGTGCAAGAGCTTCACAACTGATCATAAACCAAATTTGATGAATCACATGCGAATCCACACTGGCGAAAAGCCATTTCAATGTGAAACCTGCTCGAAGTGCTTCTCACAAAAGGCAACTCTCAACAAACACAATAAGATCCACAAGTAGCTGTTATCTCCCATGGAATAACACCTGCATCCTGCAATCAATCACATCGAATACACAACTTTTGATCATCAATTTGCATTAATAAAAACAAATACGAAAATGTATCAAACTTCCTTTATTTCCATTCGACAATGTTTAAATTAAATTGAATGTTGACAAACAACATTCATTTCGAGACTGATTTTAGTTATTTGTTATTAGCTGCCAACTGTGTGGGGCACATGTTATATGTTGCTTTCTATCAACTGTTGGAACCAAGGGGCAATTCAAAAGTAATACATAATACCTGCGAAGTAATACAAAGTAATACTAGGTAAAAGTGGTATTACTTTTGATAAAGTAATACTCCTTTTAAAAATAATACTACTGTTTGAAAAAAGTAATACTAAAGTAATACAAGGTAATATTTACATTAGTATTACTTAAAGTAATACTAATACACAGTATTACTTTTGAGTGGTTTTCCCCTCGGTTGGAACAGAAAAATTGCATTCACAGCACGAAAACGAGCTCTTGAGCATTGTTCGAATCATTGATTATGATAAACAGCATGTGAATTTACTGTGAAAAAAATGCAAGATTTATTTCGATTTGAATTGAACGTATGAATAACGTATCGTACGAATGAGATTTTAGGTTCCCTGAAGCCAAGATCAAGTGCATGTTATTTATTAAAATACTCCTGAAATTTTGCAAGATTCAACGATAAATTGATGCCAAGTTTGCAGAATGGGCTTCAGAGACATTTTTTCAGAAGACAAAAGAAGCGTTAACATCGAGTATCCAGCCATGAATTGTAATTTCAGTCATTATTTCCTTCATGAACTTATAGATGACCATGTTACATTTTGTAACTGTCCATACGGCTCTTAACCCTCTAATGCATTAATTTTTCCCAGGGCTGGGAGTACTGGTACTTGGTTGATTTTTGGCCATTGATAATTGAAAAAATATTCATAATCCTGGAATGCTCATGGTGATTGACATAAATCAGAGAACAATCAAATTCATTGTTTAAAAGTGACAAAAATGTGTCTAATTTGGAGTTCGAATAATTTATTTTGTCGCATTTTTGTTTTTGCACACATTTTTGTTTATAACTTTACAATCACAACACATAGACAAATATTGCCAAAGACAAAAATGAAAAGAAAACATTGTGAAATAAAAATTCTCTTTGAAGCAATGTGATCCGATGGACGGTTTACGTCCTAAAGGCGTTCAACTGTTGCCCGTCTAGAGGCGGTTGTATGCATTAGAGGGTTAAATTTATATTGCCTTTTACCAATAAAGAATAAAGAATGGAGGATTACAAATTATCACTCCTGGATTTTCGAAACAGACAATCCAAACTCATCGAAAAATTCGAAAGTCACTGCAGTAACACTACAACATATTTCGAATTCCGACTTTTGCCATTTGTCATTGCGGTGTGCAGTGTTGTACAAAAATAAAATTTAGATAGATAAGATGATATCTTTATCTTTATCTAAATCAGTCACTCAGATTGGTCATCTATCTTGATATCTTATCTGAATACTTTTTTCGATATCTATCTCGAATTTTTTAGATAATTTCAAAGATAATTCGATTTTCTCATAGAAACATATCAAAGATAACTAAAAGATAATTGGAAAAAAATATCTTATCTTTTATTGGATAGATAAGATAATATCTCATCTTCATCTAAATTATTTTTATGATTTTTCACAAATATCTTATCTTTATCTAAATAAATTTCAAGTCCTTTTGTACAACACTGGCGGTGTGTGACTGTGTGCGCATTTCGTTCATTGCTGTTTCATCATCGCATCAGCACATCTCCGTGATTTGGCTACACGTTCAGTTCAACTCAATAAATATTTTCATTCTTTCACGACGCCATTTTTGCTCTGCTCAACACAGTTGTTTTAAGACAGAATTTATACGCTACGGAGCTTAATCGACGGGTTTAGTCTTTCGATCGATTTATTTTTTCATTCCGGAACAAAAAGTTCAGTTTGTAAAGAAAAGGTGAGTTATTGTCAAAGTGGAATTTTTTTTAGTGTTTGTGTACTGTGTGGTTTCAAATAATGAACATTCTGATTTCTGATTGACAGCACTGACATTGCGTCGAAATGAATGGTCACGGTAAAGGGCCGCCGGATAAACACGAATGTGATGCCATTGCGTTGCAGAATGAATCGATTTTGGGCGGAAAGGAAATCCAGCGAGAGCCGACTGTCAAACAAGAATATGAAGGCAACGACGGTATTGTGATGGTAATGAGATCGGCACACACAGCCAATGGAACACTTGAAAATGCGACTGCTAGTGGCCAAGAGAATGGTACCAAAATTTGTTTCGATTTCTTCAATCTGGACGAGGTAAAATCGGAAGTAAAGACTGAAAAGGTTAGGGATGCGGTGAATCAAGTTCCACGGAAGAGCTCTGACGAAAATCGAAATCCACAAAACAATGCGAACAAGCGTTTCCCGATACCGAAAACAAGTGAATCGGATGATGGTGCGACAAAGAAAAGATCAGCCATAATTGGGAAAAGAAGCACAGCTTATAGTTTTGGTAGCAAGAAGAACCCAGCTGAAGGTGAGACAAACGGAAAGCGGCACAAGTGTTCATTGTGCGAGTATCAGACTTCCAACAAAAGTCATATGAAAAGACACATGTTCAAGCACACCGGCGAACGACCATTTCCATGCAGCCTGTGCCAGAAGCGATTCACAACGAAACAACATCTCCAATCGCACATGAAAACACACGTCGATGAGTTTCTGTTCAGCTGCTCAAATTGTTCGCAAGGATTTGATCGAAGCGAGGAGAAGGTGGAACACGAAACTGGTTGCACGGTTCGTCGCTATGAGTGTTATCAGTGCACGGAATACTCTACATTGGATAAGTGGAATCTGAAATGTTATCTGCTTGTGCATACCGGCGAGAGACCATTCGAATGTGACCAATGCTCAAAGAGATTCAAGCGTAAAAATGCTTTGAAATACCACCGCAAATCTCACACAAATCCTCGTCCATTGAAATTCAAGTGTTCATCTTGCTTCAAAAACTTCGCCCAACAGAAGGAGAAGGAAAATCATGAAGCCAACTGCAAGCGACGCGGATGCCAATGCGATTTGTGGAAGACCTACTCAACTGATCAGAAAGGACATTTGATGAACCACATGCGAGTCCACACTGGCGAAAAGCCATTCCAATGTGAAATATGCTCGAAGTGCTTCTCGCAAACGGCTAGTCTCATCCAACACAAGAAGATTCACAAGTCGCTGTCTGCTGCCAAGGAATAACACTCGAAATCGATACATCGAATGACAGACTTTGGATTCTCAATTTGCATTAAATAAAAATACGAATCAAATCAAATACCGGCCTTTTAATTTCAATTAAAACTAATTCAAGTAATTGAATGATGACAAATTTGTTCATTATGGAACTGATTTAATTGATTTGTTCTTAGCCAATAACCGCGGGAGGGAAATGTTACACGTTGTATCTTTTCAAGAATTCTAACGAATCGTATTCTGATTAGAACAGAACTCTTGTGCATCTTTAAATAATTGATTATG
>NW_022601458.1:0-4812 GCF_009176505.1 Sitodiplosis mosellana
AACAAACACCCTTCCAACAGGGCGTAAAACCCATTCCTAAGCTTGAAAATTAGATTTTTATGATTCTTCCCATTGAATTAATGGTATATTTTCAAATGCGATTTTTGGGCTTGGGAGTGGGTTTTACCCCCCCAAATGGGGGGGGGTATTGTCAGAGTACTTTGACGAGATCTATCGATTGGACCCACCCATATTACCCCCTGACCCTCCCCAGACCATTTTTTGGAGTAATGTATATATAAAGGAAGCATCATCGATAATAACCCTGTGGGGGGTCAGGAAGTGGGTCAGTCGACATCGGGGGAAGCTCCAATCGATAGATCTCGTCAAAATACATTGAGATACAAACTGGTCCGGGAGGGTTTAGCCACTCCCTAGCCCGCGAATCGGGTTTATATTTTTCCCCGGGGGAAAAAAATTTTTCCCCCCGGCAAAATCGATTTCCCCCCCCCCCCTCGCGCATGTATGCATATTTGGATTGCTCGCGAAAAGTTGACTATATGTCTCATACAACAAAAACCTGATCCGATCACTCCAAAGACTGTAAATTGCCCTTCAAAGATTGACCCTATATCATTCATGCTCCAGTATTTGGCCTTGTCTTAGAAGGGCGATTTACAGTCTTTGGAGTGATCGGATCAGGTTTTTGTTGTATGAGACATATAGTCAACTTTTCGCGAGCAATCCAAATATGTGATTAATTTTGGGCGGTAAATTGAATTTCAACCCCAAATTAGGGTATTTTTGATTTTTTTCAATTTTTACCTCCCACGCACCCCAGACTTGAAGGGCAGCCCCAACCAAAGTGACAATCGATTCTTGACATCAGCATAAATACTTCGTCCATACATAGTTTCCTTCTAAAATGACTCTTTATTCATGAAAAATCCATGTTTAGCGAAAACTACCCCAAATCCAGTACTAACTTTGTATCCCAATAAAACCCCCCGCCCACAACTTAGGGCCGTGAAACCCATATATTATTGTTATACTCGCTGCCCCCTATCCATTGGTACCGGTCTCATTACTAGACGCCATATGGCCCAAAACGAGACACAGTTCTTTCACCAATCGCAATACATCTACGCACGACACAGTAAAAAGTAAAATTGTTATAAAAAACATTCTTTAGGTTATATCATTTGATAACGTTTCACCTTGACCGCGTTCATAATTTCGATTTCGACCACCAATTTTTTATATGAAACTTGTGCAGAACGCAAATTAAAATGTGTTCTGATAAAATGCTCAGCAGACTCCAACGAATCGAAAAATACCAATGTTTGGAGTCGTCCTCCCCTTTGAAGGGGCAGGGGAGGCTCTAAAAATCGAAAAATCACCAAAAACCACAATTTTAGGGCAAAATTCGTACTTTATTCACCCGCTCCTCACCCCCAAACCAATATTATATTCGGAAAGCTCGTAAAAATACCGACTAATGCGTAGAACGTTTCAACTTCATGAAATGCCCTGTTAATAGTTCGTAAAATCGTGCCCTTGCAAGTATGCAATCATTTTCAACTGCTTTTTATGCACCAGTACAGGCGCGGTGTGTTCCTAAAATGTAGCGCTTGGTCTCTAGTTACTTCTGGCATATAGCCTAATCCTTTCATATGGTTCAAATTTTGGCATTAGGGAGGGTAATATTGAAGGATGAAAAAATCGCACAATCTCACCACAACTGCCCAAAAGGAGGCACAGCTTCTTTTTGACCTAAAACGTTTGCATTTTTGGATCCCTCGTCGAAAAAAAGCCTAAGAATGATTGCTAAATACGGGCCACTCAAATTTTTCATCAAGTGAAAAGGTCACCCTGATTTTTTGACTTTGTGAGTTTTTGGCCATACCAAATTTATACACCAAGTTTGAGCCGACACTGCGCCTTCTTGACAGTTCTCATATAAATGAGCCCAGAAGCGCCAACTGGTGCAAGAACATGTAATAGAACCGTTGTATACCAATAATATTCAGACGCTTACACGTTGGGTATACTGTTATTGCCTGTTTTGAATAGTAGTTCTTTCACATAAAAATCTGCTTGCATTACACTGATATCTCTCTTATTCCATTGATATTTTTTCCAAATGAGAAAAAAAAATATTTCAAGCCTCAATTGCACAGCATATCACTATTAGAATCATTGTGTCGACATGAATCAACCAATAAACAAACCAAAACAAACACAAACCACACAATGAAATACCACGTTTGTATAAATATATCAATCACTTGAAGAGAAAAACTCAAAAAAACATGTTTCGATGAAAAACAATATTCTAATATTTTAGAAAATATAAAATTAAATGAAATTTTTGTGTTTTCACGTGTTTTCATCAACATGAATAACTGCGACAAATGTCACTTCATGTTGTCATTGAAACAATCGGAACGTGGAACGTCAACAAATGAACTGACATTTGTTCGCAATTCTTAAGTTACTCTTGTGTTGACAAAAACACGCAAAAACACGAGAAAAATGTTTGATTTTACGTTTTAAAATAACAAGATTAAATTCTTGCATTGAAAAAAAAAATTCGCGCTTTTTAATAAAAATAAACTCAAAATATTTCTTGAGAACAGAAAACCGCTCAATAAGCAATTGACACATGTATATATTTGTATACAAGCTTTTGAATTTGACGTACGTTGTGCTTGTAGTACTTGTTCTTGCACCAGTTGGCGTTGACGTAAGAAGGCATAGCGTCGGTTTGAGCGAAATCAGAGAGGTCAATTCGAAACATTGTTGCACTTGGTGTAGATACATCTCAAAATTAAATTCCATGCCATGTATTTACTTACATTTCCAATGGTTTTACGCATATGATTGCTTCCACAAAAGTGTTAAGCGAGTAATTTCACATGGACTGGACCTAATGTTCCATAAAATGTATGAAAATCGCGAAAAATTGATGTTTGCCCAATCAGTTTATTAAATACACACTTTTCAGGTGTTTTGTTAAAAAGCAAAGTGTGAATGAATGGGGCAACATTGTTGACAGCGCCACGCCAAAGCGGTTGCCCGGCCAAGTTACAGTCAGTCGTAACGCAAAGTGGCACAAGCATGTCCCATTTTCTGCATACAATCATTGCTTTCATACGCGTGTGTATGCGAAAAATGGTACAAGCTTGTGCCACTTTGCGTTGCGATTGACGTATGCTTCTGATTGAAAAATAACCAGATTAAAGTTAACTAAAACCAAATGAAAAGTAGATTCAAAAAAAAAAATTAGAAAACATATTTCCTAAAAGAGTACCTTTTCTACTTATATTTGGCAAAATTTAAAAAAAATCATAGAGTTGGTTTCCCTGCAATAAGACTTTGAAATGGATTGTTCACAATTAATTTCTACTTTCGTTCTGACTAAACAACAAAGTCTTGTTGCAGCAAAACAAAGACTATGATTTCTCTAAAACTTGGTTGAATATAAGTAGAAATTATACTTTATTAAAAAATATATCTCTCAAATTATTTGGAATGAATTTTCATTTGGTTTTAGTTCATTTTAATTGGTTTTTTTTCGAACACAAGCATACATCAATGCGCTGCAGTAGTAACCAAGTGACAACCAACGTGAAGTTGGCTGCGTTACCCGGTATGCATTATGTTCACCCTTTGTTAAAAAGTTAATTAATCTAAAAAACAAGAAAAAACATTGTCGCTCTACGCTATGCGTCTTCTAGAACCTAAGAAAGGACTCATTTTGGCTCTAGTTTATTATTGCATAACAAACTATAATCAACCTGTGCTTCTCTCCCATAAGAACCAATGTATTTGACGTGACAGTGAATAGCGGTAGCGCCTAAATAGGATCTGCGGCAACTTAAGGAACTATCAATACTTCTTGTTGTTGCGAAATTCATGACAACAACAACAAGTATTGATAGTTCTTAAAAATTCCGCAAATTGCGAATAGGAGCCACCGCTATCTTGCGCCGGTCAAAAGCACAGTTTGACTATAATTGAGCCGTTACATAAAGTTCAGGTCACCAAAAATCAGCTAAACTTCTGTATTAAATTATTATTCTGCACCATACAGCGTTTCTTCGCCAGAGGTGGTTTATTTAGCATAAATATAATTCTTGTTATATTTACAATATTTACAATGGGATGATTCATTTTATTTGACTTTACTCTCCAAATTCTGTTTCTCTTAAAATACTCAGCTACTCTATGTTTAACAGTATTTATACTTGTGCTAAAATCAATTAAATAAGTATCACAACTCGGAATCGTAGTAATATTACATTCATCTGGTAAATTAGGCGGTTTGATAGGAACAAAGTATTTATAAAATTCATTGTATGTACTCAACATATAATTGAAAGGTTCAAACTTGGAATAGCAATTGTGATGCGTCGGTAATGAAAGGAAATCTGAGTTTATTGTCCAATGTCGCGGTGTTTTAAAACTTATTCTGCTCAAAATGTATTTCGATGAAGTATTTCCACATATCACATTGTGGACAAGTGATATTTGTGCTATCTTTCTCCGCTTTTCCAGCGTAATCATTTGTAATTCAAGCAGTCGGCATTCGTACGGCGGCTTCCTGAATCTGTGTGGCCACTTCATTTTGCGCAGTGCAAACAATAAAAACTGCTTCTGGATCGATTCAACTCGTGCAATTTTTTCATCGGTGTATGGATTCTAAATTTGGGAAGCATATTCCACAATCGGCAATACAAATGTGCAAAATAATTTCTTTATTGTCCATGGATCATCAAATTCATATCCAAATCGTTTAATCCATGCTAAACGTGATTTCGCCTTGGCTGTAATATACTCAATGTGTGCATTAAAATTCAATTTATGGTC
>NW_022601459.1:0-15870 GCF_009176505.1 Sitodiplosis mosellana
ATCAAATTACAGAATATGTACAGTACAGTCATTCGGTTATTTTAAGTGGTATAAAAATGCCAGTTCTAAGATATAGGAAAATAACATAAGAGCCGGTTCTAAAACAAAGCAATTTGCTGTTTTTGAATCGGCACAAATGTTATTTCCTATGTTTTCGAATCGGCCAACGTTGAATACCAACCAGCAGCATCGTTGGTCATCGTCGTCGTTGTCGTACGCGTGCCACATATTTTGGTGTGCGTTTGCGTGTGTTTAGTATTATGAACGAGGGGAGAGATGTGAACGAACGAACGAGAGAAAGTGCAGTATATATGTATAAAAATGCATTACTCTTTCTCCTCTCTGTGTTAAGTTTCCCAACCTTCAGATTGAATAAGATGAACAGATGAAAGTAATTTAACTGTAACGCGAACTTTTTTATGCATTTTAGTTGATACATTAGGAACACGCTTAGATTTCCTAAAACTACGACGTAATGTTCGTAGCGAAGACGCTTGCAGATATCAGTAAACCTAGTTTTACAATTGGTCGCTTATAAACTCCTGATGTCGTCTTCAAGATTACTGATCTTACCAGGCCATGATCCCCAGGCAATATTTCTTGCACACCACTTAGTTTCCATTTTAACGGCGACAAGTTTTCTTCCTTGACTATTACTAAGTCACCCACAATTAAATTTTTATTTTGCGTTAACCACTTAGATCGATTTATAAATGTATCTATATATTCCGCTTGCCATCTTTCCCAAAAATGCTGAATCATTTTTTGTAAATGGTTCCAACGATCTAAACGATTTGTTGGAACTTTCCTGTAATCCTGTTTGTTCGAAGTATGAATAAAACACGCATCAGTTACCTCGTCTATATCCCTCTTTAGTAATACACGAACTGATTTTAAACTTGCTAACCGGTCGGCGAGAGAAAGTGGTTGTAGACTTTCAACTTCCTTTTTTATTTCCTTTGCGCCAGCAGCTTCCTTGGTGGCGTCCTGTTCAGTCACCGTCATTATTCTCCCCTCAAGCAGTGCTTTAATATCATCACGCAGTCCAGTAATCTCTGTTTTCGTTGATTCCCATGTGGCAGCAGCGTGGTCCGGCACATCGTCAAAGCTCGTCGATTCCCAAACGGTGATCGCGGTTTTCGCAGACTGGACCGCTTCGTCCAACTTCTTGTTCAACGCCTCGAGCGTGGCTGTATTTAAGAAGTCCGGTGTTACTGCTTCTTTAAGCCTTTTCAGCGTATCGATCTCTTTGTCAGGAATTCTAACTAATGCTTCTCCTATTAGAAAATGACCCGGAGTTAAAACATTGAGTGAAGTCGGATCATTATTCAGTGCACACAAAGGTCTAGAGTTGACGCATGCTTCCGCCTGGCACAAAACTGTAGAGAATTCTTCAAAAGTTAGTGTCGTTTCGCCAATTACCCTTATAAGATGATGTTTCACGGATTTAACTGCTGCTTCGTAGATTCCTCCCTGGTGTGGAGCGCCTGGTGTAGTGAAAGTCCACTTGAAATTGAATTGCTCTTCCATTTCTCCTGATTTTTGTTCGAGCTGCTCTACAATTGATCGCAAGTAATTATTTCCTCCAACAAAATTGGTACCATTATTCGAAATGATTCTTTTAACTGGATGAATACCGGGAAGATGAAATTTTCAGCAACTGTTTAATAAAAAAATACGAGACTTCTCTTGCTAAATCTTGGATTATATAAAGATTGAAAAATCGAAGAATAAATTCTTCTTACGAATTCCTGTTCCCATTGATATATGCGCCATGTTCAATCAGAAATTTAACAATTTCCACAGAATCTTATTGGTGCAATGTCTAACTGTGCTATAATCTAAAAAATTAAAACGTGTATCATTTCTCATCATTAGTTAAATGTACATTATTTATGCAAAGGAGCTGTAATACTCCTGTTCTGATGATTATTTCTTTTCCGTTAACAATGTTCAGATTAACATCACACAAAACGATTAAAATATTAAAACAAACCGCAATATTTCCAAAGTTAAGTATCTCATAAATGCTTCAACTTCGGAAATATTCATAAATAAGAAAAGTAGTATAGAATTAGCGTTTATTCGGGAACCAGTTTTTTTGACCTCCCCAAATAACCACTAAATCTCAATTATCGTAATTATCTGTCATAAGAGAGAGTGTATGCGTTGTGGCGACTAAACTTTCCTACTCCAAATCACCACTGTCCTACTCCAAAGTAACATAGAGATAAAGTAGGAAGAGAGATATTTATCGGTAACGTATATAAGGATATGGTATTATTGTATAATTGTCTTCTCAACAATAATGATCTATATTATGATATGTTAATGACACTTGTATGCATGCAAAAAGCGACGGTTACGATTGCATACATTCATTGCTAGAGATTATCGAATGCGAACGAAAGAAAAAAGTAACAGAGAACGACAAAACAATTGCGTGCCAATGCACGGTAATGGTAAAACGATCGATTGCATGCATTCTTTGCTTCGAATGCGATCGAAAGAAAGAAAGAAAGAAAAAAGGGATGTTACATCGATGAATACATTCACATTGCTTGTTACTAGAGATGAAATGTGCTCGTTATTCACGTTGTTTGAAATGTGATTGCATGAAATGTTATATTGAAATATATAATTACAGTCACATTTGAAGAATAAGCAGAAGGCGAAACAGGAAAGCAGAGCGAAACCGATGAGCAGTATTAGGATTTTGATTTTGTTCTTTACGATCGTCATGAACATTCTACCGAACCATTTACCAACGTTGACACAAAACGATGCAGGTTCCGCATCTTCGCAGTGGAAATATATTGAAACGCTGCTGCTGTCACTATCCTCATGAGTCTCCTCCTCCTGTTGTTGGGGTTTAAGACACGTTATTTTTTGCAACTATACACTTACACGTACGCACTTGCAAATAATCTTATGCCAAAATCACGCATTTTCTTAATGAAAGAAATGTATCTCTCTGAATTCTGTGGTATTATCGTTATTTCGCCTGGGGCTTCCTTGCTAGTTGCAAGTTTTTTAATGAGTAAATGTGAATCATATCCGGATAAATTATGCATTACAACTGGAATGGTTCGACTAATTTGATATTGTAAATTGCATGATTGATGTGCGGCTCCTCTATAGAGACCTGATATATGACAATAATCTCTGACTCAAATATCCGATTGTTCATGAACATCCCGATCAAGGAAACTTTTTTTGCATATATGACAATTTGATATTCTAAAATTCTTATAAATATCTTTCTTCTTCTTCGGTCAAAGGATTCATCGGTTTTTTATCCTCAAAAAAGTCAAAGACTTTAATTGCAATTTTTGTCAATTCACTCATAAACCAATCAACGCAGTTTACTCCACGATAACTCGCATAGTATGATTTTGATTCATTGTTTTCATATTTGAAATAATATCCAATACTATGTACTTCATGATGTTGATGAGCGTGTGTTGAACAATTGATGTTAAAGACAGGCGTTTCAGGGTCCTTCAACAAAGCTTCATTGTCTGCATATATGATGAAAGGTATTTTAAGTTCATTTTTGTAATTTTTGAACGATTCAAAGTTCTTTCCAACACTCGGCATTTCAATTGCACATTCGTTCATACTTTCAAATGTTATTTTATGTTTTTTTAATTTCTCATGTGAATTGAAATGGATCAAACAACGGTCGCATATCCATTTTTTATGCTCATATTTGCTCATCTGCGATCCCACTAGTTTACCCAAATTTTTTTATCCAGCAGTAATGTGAATGTGTACCTGCTTCATGTACCTCTTTGCTGTGTGCGGGTGTTGCTTCTGTAAGCATGAGCAAATGAATGTAATGTTTTTCAATCGGTTTCACAGCTAGAAAGCGAGGGCATACACATTTTTTTTCCGAATCGAAATAGTACACATTAATAGCAATGTGCTCATTCTGCTGCATAAATTTCTCAATTTGATTGAGTCGCACTGGGAAGTCGATTCCGTTGAAATTCAGTTCATTTGCCCAGAAACGATAACTTGCAGCATCATTCACTTTTTTCGGATCTTCAGCATACATTTCATTATGATGTAAAGCTGCTAAAATTGACCATTTGAAGCATAAATCGTATGTATTTTTCAAATTCACGATCGCTCTCTTGTTTTTCTAACATTTTCGGTAGCTCAATAAATCCCGAACCTCGCAATGGCTCATATTTAAACATCTGTACACGCTAATAACCGCTAATTCTATACTACTGATGGGTTGTCGCCCTTCTTTGAAGTGGGCCAAATATTTTGGCCTCTTAGACATGGGAAGAGCCTTCCAAAATGCGACATTTTGCGCCGTGCCGAACTGGGCTATTTCGCGATCGCTGGTGGACAGAGCTGGTGGATCGCTGGTGTAATTCATGCTATAATGTAAGAATGTAAGAGAAAGATAAACACGAGTTGTTTTGTTGAGAGTTAAGTCAAGAGTGTCCTGCCTTTATTCATATTCATACATTGTTAACTCGTATGCACTCACGCACGCGGCTAGCGGCGCGTTCATGCGCTACACTTCCCTTCTTTCTGAAGAAAGAAAAGTGTATTACAATATGTTAGCGTTTTACAATTTTCTATCTCATTTTTTCCCTTCACCGTTTTTATTTTTTTTAATCATTTATTTGACATGTTTTTAAGTGCTATTATCTGTGCCATTCTTGTTTAGTTTCTTGTGTTCGCCTCGACTCATTTTATTTTGTATTTATTGTTTATGCATTTTTTTCACAAATTTGAATTCTTTGTGTCTTTTCTTATTTGTATTTCGCTGTGTATAACATTGTGATTCAATCTATTGACGCTAACAAATAAATTCAATGAATTTTTTTCAATTATTGCTGTTTTAATTTTGTTTTTTTTTGCATTTATTCAAAGCATCAAATATTTTCTATTGGCGAAATTTATTAAATTCTATTCAATTGCATTCACTTATGCGATCGCAATGGCCATCTCTTATCAATACACAGTAAGAAATAGTAGCAATCATTTCATAATATTAACACAGCTACGATACACAACCACCAAATCGACACTTGTTGAATAATTTTCTGTTTCAATCCTCTCTTTTATCAAGTTTGCCCAATCGTTTGCGCGAACTGCTTTTAA
Source organism: Sitodiplosis mosellana (assembly GCF_009176505.1). NCBI lineage: Eukaryota > Metazoa > Arthropoda > Insecta > Diptera > Cecidomyiidae > Sitodiplosis > Sitodiplosis mosellana. The sequence goes on from NW_022601459.1 coordinate 5,128, forward strand.
TGCGCAACAGAAACCATATCTGGTTAACTCTTCCATATCCTCGATAAAAACTGCAAAGCTATGACGTGGAAATCCCCAGTAGTCCGAATCGTAGTCAGAGCCGAAGTAGTCCGAATCGTAGTCAGAGCTGTGATCACTCATAATGCTGCCAAATAATTTTTTTTAACTGCTCTCGTCAAATGAATAATAACTTAGCTGAAATAAATTTTGAATTAAAAATTCCAAATCTTTTCATTTCGGCTCATTCAATTTTCAATGATAACACGAAGTTTGGCGTGATAAACGCCGGCTGTTATCATTTAAACTGGATGAATACCGGGAAGATGAAATTTTCAGCAACTGTTTAATAAAAATACGAGACTTCTCTTGCTAAATCTTGGATTGTATAAAGATTGAAAAATCGAAGAATAAATTCTTCTTACGAATTCCCGTTCCCATTGATGCGCCATGTTCAATCAGAAATTTAACAATTTCCACAGAATCTTATTGGTCCTCGTCATCGCTTGAAATATATATTTCCTCCAGTTGCTGTAACTTGCTTGAAACACCAGGCACTGGTAGATTTATTTCCTGCTCTTGTTTCACTGGTGATTCCGCGAAAATTTTCGCGGGTTTTGGCATAATACCCGCGCCAGAAATTGTGTTTTGAAAGAAATTTCGGGCGGTCATTCTTGTTTATTTCTTGGTATTTTTGCTCGAAGTCGTTTTTCAATAGTGACCACTGCTGTGCAGCAATTTCGCTCGCCTGTTCCGAACACTCTGGTTTACCTTTTGTAAATTGCTCTAATTCCCGCAAATTTTTAAAGAATTCCGCTCTTTGCGTTTCGAACTCGTTTGAGATACTCATTGTATTTTAAAAATTGAAACGTGTATCATTTCTTATCAATAGTAAAATGTACATTATTCATGCAAAGGAGCTGTAATACAACAAAACAATGTTCAGATTAACATCACACAAACGATTAAAATATTAAAACAAACCGCAATATTTCCAAAGTTAAGTATCTCATAAATGCTTCAACTTCGGAAATATTCATAAATAAGAAAATAAAATGCATTACTTTTATCGTGAGACATACGTAACTATTAATACATAGGAATTGTACATACACTGTATAATCAATTTTAAAACATGTTGCTTACACTAAGAAATTCTATTTTATCGAGTCTTACTCTTTTTTTTTCTTCAAAAAGTCAAATTTTTTTTTGTTAAAAACTATTTGCTCAGTCTATGAAACAAACCAATTTGATTAATTGTTAAGGTATGCTTTCGGCTTATAGAAAAATAGCCATTTTCTGTAAAAGGCAATCAACACACTCACTCTTTGATTGATATTCAGAAGAGAATAAATTGAGAATAAAAATGTAAGAAAAAGTCAGGAAAAAAATGATAGAAAATTGCCATCGACGATCATTAGTGTCGAAATTTGTGAGGTTGTGTGTTCTTTTTTTTTAAATTGGTTGTCATTGCAATGGAATGCCAACACAATAAAATCAAAAATCGCATGTCTGTATAATATTAAACGCATTCAATATAACGCGACACTAGCAATCGTCGATAGGTATTGTATCAATCATTAGTTAAGAGCATAAATTTAAGAAAAGCGAACACGCAGCAGAGATCTTCACATGTTAAAAGCAACTTAGCGGCATAGCATGGAACGGCACATCTTTTGGTGTTCAGTTTGGTGAGTTCAAGCATCATTTAAAATTATTCATTTTTAAATTTGTTTACATTTTTACCAAAAAAAATCGGCGTAATAATGAAATTCTACCGTTATTCAACTCATTTTCATGTTTTAAAGGTCGTCAAAATAATCATTTCTTTGTTCTTTCTATTTCAACAGGTCAAAATAACAGAGCTAAAAGATTTGACCACGTCGGAAATACATCACTCAGCGAATGGCACCTAAAATATTGTTCTTCGCTTTGTATCAACACAAAAATTAGCAAAACTTCGGAAAAATACTAGAAAATAGAGAAGGCGCTTTGGTTCACAACATCTTTTGAACGATGAGTCCCATTTAAGTCTTCAATCGAACAATAGTTTATTAACAACGCAAAAATGCCCCAAGAACAAACATCCCATGATGACCAAATATTAATAAAAATCCCATGATTGCCTTTGATATGACTCGACTCAGAAATTTCCTGGAGAAATAATCACAAACAAAAAAATGCTATGTGTTCCTGGGTCCCTTGCGACCATAATGTAAGTATAAATTAATGAACCTATTAAATGCACTGATATAATCAAATCTGACAGTTCTATTCATTTAAAACCCGATTTTAATGTTCATAATTCGTATTTCTCCACTTACAGACGTAAATTTGGTCAAGTCGTCGATAGGACATTCGAATTGTACGCGTACAAATTATGTGCGTATTGTCATCGATGTCTAGAAGTACTCTGATGATGTGTACGAGTTAAGAAACAACACAAATTCAGCCAATCAACATACTGTTCCTTTGGACATATCGCGAATATCCTGTACCACTCTTTATATCACTTCAAATTTGATCCAGAATCTGGATGCCAGATTTCAAGCCGAATGATACTAAACCGATCCAAACCGACTGAGAAAGGAAATGAACAAGAAAGACATGGTTTGGATTGAATTTGCAACGATTCAGATGAATTGTTTGCAAACGTGCAGAAGACGTCACAACGATTAGGTTAGTATTGAAATGAAATAGACGTACTTCATAAATAAAATCTCTTTAAATTTTGTTCAACTTACAAAATTCTGATTAAAATGTCTGAAATTCACTCTAAAACGTAATACTCTTTTTTTTTGCAGATGCATCAGACTATCATGCACTAATGTGACAGTCTACACTTTGCTGTTTTATCATCGATTTGATGAAAGCGCCTCAATTTATAACCTTCTTCAGAAATAATCAATCGAAGACAGGTAGATGAGACAAGGGATTCCCGACAGAAAACTGTAAGTATTTAAAGAAAAGGAAACAATTCAATTCCGAAACAATAAAGTCGATTTTTTGTTGTTGAAAAAAATGAGTAAACACGTTTTTCTTCTCTTAACAGGAACACTATTTCATTAATTGATGGAAGCCGCTAATTCATTTTCCTTGCCAAAACAACGACGTGCGATTTAATGAACCAAAAGCTACAAACACCTGAAGTGCTCGACCATCGGCTGTAATTTCTCTTCAAATTAGTAGTTTCAGAAGTTGAAATAAAAACTTAAATAATTTTATAATGAATTAAATTTTTGTTCAGATTTTTCAATTTAGGGTTTTTGTTCTCGAAAAAAAAGAATCAATTGTATGAAGAATTTGAAAAATCTGAACAATGTCTCGATGTGTGAACAAACAATAGAATTATCTCAAATAAGGCAAAATTAAGTCAATGGAATGACACTATAAAATCCATTGCTAAATAAAAAATTCAACTGATTATTACTTTCAATTCAGACAAAACCACCTGCTTATTGTCAGATTTTGAACAATTGTAGAGCGTCATCAATAATAGACGGCAAAATCATCTGTAAATAGCCGTAAATGATTTCGATCATTCGACATATTGTGAAATGTTGCGAAAGCACACCAATCAGTACTGAATTTTGTCATCATTTATGGACGGCGCTCTACAATTTCACACTTTGTATTTTGTATGTATTCAATACAAGATTATATGCGTGTGGACAAACCAATAAAGCTACTATTTCCAAGCCGAACGATCGCAATTATTATAATCGGTTACAATCTTCTAAAAGAATGGCCAATGGCCATGGATCACGTTTTCTTGAAAATAGTACTTTTCCATAGAAATCAGATAGAGTTAAAGATAGCAAAATATTAACATAAAATGTATAAGTATATTAGAATATAAGAGAAAAGATAAGAAGGACAATTACATTCTCAAACAATGAATGGTTGAATGAAAATTGTCAATTGCCACACTCTTGAGCATAGAGCTAATTGGACCGAGAAAAAACTATCGGCAAATATAATTCTTAAGAGATGTTAATAATATGATCGGGCTCAAGTTGAGAAAAATGAAAAAAAAAATTACATTTTGTTGAATGTTCATTGTAAGATGATTGACTTTTGTAAATAAAGACTGAGATTTTTCATTTTACGAACCGATGTCTTTCCTTTGATTCATATATTTTAAAAAAAATTATAATTCGAAATGAATAAAATGTTATTTTGTGCAGCTCATGAATGTTGTTTTATTTACATTTGGACAGTTTTTCATCAGAAATGCCTATTTTTGTGGTTCTATGTCCGTCCCAACGTCTTTCTTTGTCATCGTAGCTTTGCCATGTTTCCATTCATTGTACGTTTGTGATTGTTTTCGTATGGTCGCCCAACGAAAGAAATGAGAAAAATGCACCACATCACACACATGTGAAGGCTATTTTTTATCATCGCACATAAGACGAATATCTTTTTAAGTCAATTCAGCGTGGCATTTTGTTTCATTCCATATTTTACGGAGCAACGAAGTTTTCAAAGTATTTTTCTCAATTAAAACGTAGGTCAAAAATTTCATTCAGCGTTTTCGAAGACGGATACACAAAAGCAAAGCCATAAAATTAGCTCTGAGTAGTTACCATTTAAATCGTTTCGATATACCAGCGAAAATTAAAATACGGAGAACTCATAGTGAAGCGAAAAAAAATCGAAGTGACGACAATAGCAGTTGACGATAAAAAATAAAGCAAAAACAAATGCGATAAATTATCGCCGACAGTATTGACGGTTTGAGTGCGTTTGCAAAAAAATCTTCAACCCAACGAGGCTCAATAATGCCTATGTCCATTGGATGTATATTGTGCATTCAAGTTAGTATATATGTTACAAATATATGCACCATTCCGTATAAATAGGGTTTAGAACTTATACATCGTCATGCCAGATCCACTTTCCAACGGTTTCTTTATATACTAGTAATGAACAAAACCAAATTTCTATCAGCCGGCATGCTATGCAGGCAGCAATCCTATATATATATATTACGTTGGCAGCGGTCTGTATGTGTGAGTCAGAGTGAGTGTGTAACAAACACACTTACAAAATAGCATCTGTGTGAGCCCATTTGCAACTGCATTTGAGTAGGCTATGTGTTCGTGCACTGCACACAATGCGTTCTCTGAATGAGACACATAACAGACAAATATGTACGATGATGTGTATGCAACCAAAATACATGCTCACCTCAAATGCACATACTAAATCGGTGAGCTCAGAGTTCACCTTGTGGTCAATGTTTTATTTTCATGGAATAAATGGCATCGAGAACAGAAAATACGCCGCATATCGGAAGGCTTTGTGAAAACAGTGAATTCCTTATTGGTTTGAATTTTTCTGAGCCAAGAAGTGATGTAGACTCATTTTGCTCGACTGAAAAACTACACATTCTACGATTCGTGTCTACAAACAGACTTTTTTTTCCGAAAAGTAAACAAAAAAATTGACACGAATCCAATTCAAAATACACATTTACAGAGGCTTGATTTAAAAACGCATGAAATATGTTTTTTTTGCTATAGCGTATTATCGTTTGTGAGTTTATTTTTAGATAAAGAACATACAATTCGCTCTCCAGACACGCGATAAGACAGCCCAAGAGTCATTTTTTCATTATTTTAATCGTACAAATTGAACGTAATGTTCATCACCAGACTCATTAAATTACAGAGTTTTTCCAAATGAAATCGCCAAATTCTAAAAAAAACGAAACGATTTCGTCGAATCGAGTGAATACGAAATCACTGAAATGTATTTTGAATGCCGCATGTGATAAATGAGAATAGATGAGATTGCTGCGACGAAAGTCACAAAAAATGTCGTTTGGTTCGTTTCATTTATTCCACCAAAAACGAGCTCGTTAGTGTGAGCTGAAAAAAAATAATACGAATAAAACACAAACACAAGGAAATGAGATAAGTGCGTTTGTTTGTTCGGGTTTCGGATCGTATTGGTGGTGAAGCGAAAGTAAAATACGAAGATACGAACGCCTATGTTAGATCCATATTCATATACATATGTTAAATCATAGAAACCAACATATATATCGCGAGTAACACGACCGTTCCTGTATGCGTGAGGCGAAGAAAGAACAGAAAAAATAAATCCAGTGCACACATGTGTATGACATGTCTACGCACAACTACACATAAACACACATGAGCAACGCAATCCTATATGGAATCAAGACCGAATATTGTGAATGTAAGAATGTGTTAGTGATGGGTATTTGTGTTTGTCGTTGAAATGCCGCTAGAGTGGACACAGATTCTCACTTTGACATTCAGTATAGAATCGTCTATTTACCAGTTCGGTGGTTACGCAAGAACTTTTGACTGCGAACCGTTGGTTGAAAAAAATTATTTTGTTCGTTTTTTTGGCTCGAAAAAAGTGTTTTTCATTAGAAAATACAATGTTAAAAAAATTCGAATCGAACAACGAACAAAATAATTTTTTTTTCAACCATGTGGAACGGTCGACAGTATAAGTGGATATATATGGAAATGAAATTATTTTATATATAAAAAGAGTGAAGTGAGCTGGATTATAATTAGTAGTAAGCTCGGCAATTACTGCGCGTAAGTTTTTTTACGCCAGAACCATATTTAACTCATTTCAAATCGGCATATTTGCATTGGATGAAAAATCGAAGGCCCGAGAGGGAATGAGTTGATTAGAAAAAAACGGCTACGACTGACATAGTTAAAGTTAATGTATACACACAGATTTTTGATTTAAACATTTTTTGCTTTGAGAGGAGAAAAAAAATGTTTGGTTGAGACAACTTAATTTTTGTATGGATTTCGAAAAAAAAAATCGTTCGAAAATCTATACTTATTTCTCGGTGTGTATCAACTCCTTTTCACTCAAACGCCGATTGAGTAAATCTGCACTCACTGATCAGACGGTATAGCTTACTGTGTTCAAATGTTTCTAAAAAAGATGAATAAATAGGACAACTTCGAAATTCAAAATGTGTATGCTTAAACAATCCAATTTTATTGTTTTTTAAATCTCGATCGGAGATTTTTTTTTGGATTTTCACGAGTTTTGTGATCAAAAATGGAGAGTTGACAACAAACCATTCCATTGGGAAAATTCATAGCATTCAAAATAAAAAATTCTTATCGAGATTTAAACCATTTGGATTTGATCATTTCACGATTCAGATCATTTTTTTTTCATTCTAAATGTGAAATATTTTCAGAATTCCGTCACTATTTTTGAACCAAAAAATTCAATTTTTTTTTCTGTTTTCTCAGTTGTTCAAGGATGAGCGATTACGTTAAATATGGCCGATTGTAAGAAATTCGACATCCAATTTCAATCTTCCACAATTGAACCGAAACTTTTTCCTACGTTTATTGAATAAAATCACTACTAATTGCAATTGGCTATAAAATCGGCCAACTACGAATTGAAGCTCTAAACTATGAACTCTGCACAATTTGTTGATAAAAATTCAAGTGATTTTTTCTAAAGCTCAAAAAAACTATCTAAAACAGTCATGGACCAAAAAAAAAACAGTTCCGGAGGATAAATTATATGATTCATCAAATAACGCATTTAAATATTTTTCTTTCACACATCGCTGATTGTAATTTAATGCTAGATTTTTTTTCAATTTCAAGGAACTCGATAACACAACAGGACGATCGTTTGATATTGACGGCGGTTGATTACTGGGAACAAATTTGAAAAACTCAGGTATTTTTTCGAATATTTTCATTTAAATCTTAATTTAAAAATAAACTTGAAATAATTTCAATATTTTTCTGCTTTTTCAGATGCTGTGATGCAAGAGGTTTTTTTTCCAGATGTCTGAGGTAATTTGGGGAAAGTTTTTGAATAGAACAACATTTCTTGGAGGCTATAATTCTGTGGGCGAGATTGAAAGTGGTGTATGTTTCAAACGCTTTTTGTATTGAAATAAGTAGAGTATGTCTCCAAGAGGTGAGCAAATCTTGAAATAATTGATTCATTTCAACAAATAAACGATAACTCTCCGCTGTAAAGTTGTACAGTTTGATTCATATTTACATTTAGGAGAGAGGAAAAATCAAAATGCAAACATGAGAAACTTTTGTTTTGACTATTTGTATCGATTGATTGTATGGAAAATTGAAAAAATCTCAAATTTCGTTGCTTTTTCCAGTTCGATATTAATTTTTTTGATAAACAAATGAAAAAACAAAACATACCAGCCTAAAAAATCCGAAGAAAAAATGTCATATTCACAAATCAAACGAAATAAAAAACATTTCGACTTTCGCCGATATTTTTCATTGGCAAATGAATGGAAAACAAAGCATGCTGAGCTAAAAAAAATCTGAAAAAATGTCACCTGCACAAAATCAAACAAAATAAAAAACAATTTGATTTTTTTCGAATGAAATTTTGAATTGATTTTGTTTTGTTTATTTGATTGAAAATTTAATTTGAACTTGAACAATTCACAATTTGTTTTGCATTTTTTTGTTCCATTCATGAACGAATCAATTCATGATTTGATTGCGATGTAGGACGCTTATGAAGCGGTTATCAACCAAATGGACATCTGGCATCGCTTGCACTTCTGCAAAAGTCTGTGTTCGATTTGGAGCAATATTTTGACCGGTCACGTGTTTATAATTAATTTTGTCTTCTTCGCATGACAAGAAAAAAAACCTTCTGGCAACTTGAAAAAAATCGAAAATTTTGTGGAGAAACGACTTCAGATTTCGATTCCGTTGAATTTAAACACAAAACATTTCGACTTAATCGCTATAATTTGTGCGAATTGTGAATGTATGGTCTCCGTAGTCTAATACTGTTCGATATAATTTTATGAAATCTCTACCAATTATTGCGTCACAAGGAATATTTAATTTACTTGGCATTACATGGAATTTATGAATTATTTTTATATTTTCAATTTCAAGATGCATTTCAACAAAGCCAATTGATTTAATTGGAGTTTTTACCACGCCACAGACTTCTATTAATTCAGATTTGTTTATTTCAATATTTTTATCCAGACTATTTTCTTTAACAATTGATATGTCCGCTTGACTGTCAACTAGGAAGTAAATACCATTTTCAGATATGTTATTCTGCGTAATTTAGGTTCATTGAGAATATTCGTTTCACGTTTTCGATTTTTAAGCTTTCATTATTACTCTTATTCACAACTTAAACTTCTTCACTTGCGTGCTTACGTACGTGTTCGTTTTTGAATTTTGAAAATTCAAATTAAATTCGAAGGACCAAAAATGTATCGATGGAAATAATACATTACAATGAGTTATACTAGTTCAGTTGACTGCTGTAACATAACTGACTTTTTATTAATTCATTCTTACTTGCTAAACATTTGTGTATGACAGGGCGTTGGCCGCTGTATTGCTTTGTAGGCATAATGAATTGGACTTTGAACAATATGCTGAAATTTGTATGAACAATATAGACTTTGAACAATAACATGTTCTTGAACAATAAGAGAGAAATATATTGAATGTATCAAATTACCGTTAGCAGCAGGTTTGCTATAGAATACCAGCTAAATGAATAAGGAGCTGAATGTAAATGAGTGTTACTCGTTCAGAGGTTGAGTTGAGACTAAAGTTTCATTTATTAAACAGTATGCAATTGCCTTACAGGACAACGGCGAACAACGTGAGTGCCGTTACACACTGGACGATTTTCTATATGTCTCTACGTTTTGTATTATTGCCTGTGGCAGAATCAGGTGTGTAGTCATCCACATTACTACGAGAGCGTTTTGCCGATGATTATGAATGTGTGGTCGAACTCGAAGCAGTCGTTCGGGTTTGATCTGATGCAACTTTATTGCCCAATCGCTCCTTAATCGACCGCTTCTGTTCTCCCTTATTCGCAATCGTCTCGGTCGAAGCCTTCGGTGTGCTTGTTATTTGCTGCACATTTGAAGTGGTCGGTTTTGCTCTTCTGTTCTGTTCTGAGCGCCGACGCTACCTTCGTCCTGTTTTTCTGCTCGAAAACGGGCCTTCGCATTCTTTTTTCTTTCATTTCGTTTCTTATTCTTTAATTTTTTATTTTTTTCACCTCCCTCTGAACCCGATGTCACTTCGGTGGTTGAATCCGTTTGCTTTTTGTTTTCAATTGTGTTCACCGCCCGATATTTCATCTGTTCGAATTTCATTTTCTGTCAATATGATGCTATCGTCCATTTTGAACAAATGTTTGCACCTAAAATATCGCTAAAAATATAATAAATTGAGAGAGAATGTATGTTAGAATGTAAATATAGTTATTTAGTGTGGAATAATGAATAAAAACCAAAAATTCGTGCTATCTGTCAAGAGATGGCGTTGCTGTGTGCCCCTGTGTGAGACAGGTGGTCTTTGAATAGATCCAACACAGCACAGACAATCGCACGAAAATCCACTAAGAATCCAATTCTGCACACAAAACACTAAATTATTCAATTAAATCCAGCCAATCGTGGTTGTACACACCCTGGCTGCACTTCTTATCACAATTCCACTTTATTTCCAGTTGGTTTTTTTGATGTACCGGTTTGTCATTTAACCACTTAACCACGCATTCGGTTGCGCGTTTCGTTGTGTCAACATGGAGTCGCGTTGTTGTTGTTTTCTACCGAGTTTATGTATGATTTTGAATACAAATATTATTGACATTCCAATCAGCACAAAAACAATTACTTTTATCCACAATTCCAAGTCATTGTTTGTCACTTTTAATTCATTCTCGTTAATCAAATTA
>NW_022601460.1:0-3794 GCF_009176505.1 Sitodiplosis mosellana
ATGTGAGCGCTTACAATGTAGCTCGTTTGTCGGATTGGGGACATCCGCAATGTATTAATATATGTTTGACAGCTTAGTCAAGAACCATTTCTAGTAAAGTTACAAACAAAACTCAGTTTGATATAAGAGGTATGGGAACATCCGAATCGACCGCAAGGCCTGACAATAACTCAAACGAATTTCAATGATTTCATTCGACGTATTTCACCTTTGGCACATTTCACTTCAACATCAAACAAATTGAACGATCTGAATGCTATTGTTGATGTCACCCTGAAATCACCACCACGATATGAATGCATCAACTCAGTTCTGACCATAAAGGGACACTTTGTAAGGAGCTCCGACATTCAAGTCTCCAAATGCCAACCACCGACGAATTTGGAAAAAATTCGAGTATTTGCTACACACACTTTCTACGTGGATACCGTTCTTAATCTCAATGGCATGCCCTGCATTGAACCGCATATTTCGGCAAATAAATGGCACATTTTAAAAGAGTCAACCTTTTATTTAAATGGAAACGATGGATCATCGCTACCATCGTTGGAATCATCTGGAGCAGGCGGTAGGCCAGGTAATCCAGGAATGAACTCTGGCAACTTTTTCGGTGTAGCACACGAAATCGTCGATGGCAACTTACTAACAGTTCAGCTTAAGGGTGGCGACGAAGGAGACGGACAAAACGGCACTGGCAATCCAGATGTTGAACCGACATTCAATTCAAGAGGTTTTGGTCAGACGTTTCATCTTTGGAAAAGTACAGAAGAAAAAAATTTAGATGAACGTATTCGCGAACATATTACTAAGCACAGCAATGGTACGGTCCATGCCGTGAGCTTAAAAACCGATTTAGAAAGCCTCAAACATGGCGTCGGCAGAACTGTATACAAATTCGAAGTAAGACCGAAACAAATGTGTGTTGCAGCTGGCAAGGGAGGTCCTGGTAAGAAATCAAATCAGATTTTTGTTTCCACTGAATACAACTAGACACATTGTGTAGGAGAGTTTTCAAAGCTCAGTATTTTCACAGGTGGTAAAGTTTGATATTCTGGTTATTATCATTTTATTTCTACACAAAATGAAGAAGATGGTACAAAAAATCTACCGAGAGTTGTCAAAAGAAGCGGCAGCAATGGCAACGATGGACAGGACGGAGCAATCTGTAAATCGTATAAAATAGACGTTGATGCAAACACTCTAACAACGGTTACACCATATACTCTGGATGAAACCGTAAAATTTACCAGTAATAAGTACTTAATCGATGATGATGTCAAATAGCGCATGAGCAGCATTTCATAAACATTCCCAAACCCATCCAAAAGTAGCCGCACAAAATCCACGGCGCCTCACAATTTCACACTTCATATTCTTTATACAATAAATGCGAAATTATAAGCGTGTGAATTTGAATAATCCAACATTTTCAGATATTATATAGAAAACATTGAATTCACTCGATTCTAATGCGGACTTGGATCGTTTGAAATAGAGCCAAGAATACAAGAAAATTAGAATGGTCAATTTCAATATTAGTCGTTCGAGATAAATGCGCTTAATGTACAAATTGGTGATTTTGTTGTAAGATTCACTTCATCACTGTATGATCACTTGTTCCGTTTCAATCTATATCAAATCGTTTATATTAATGACATTTTTGTTCAGTCTTGTGACAACCGTCACCGCAGTCAGACGTATTAAGCGATACCGCTACAGTGTGCTATATTGTAAACATTAAGTGTTGTGTATTGTGCCGCAACCAATATGTTCGGTTTTGCTAACCATGCAAAAAGTCGATCGCCTTCTGGGAAGGTGAAAACTCGAAAACCAAAATTAATTGACACAATACAAGTGCCTTTATCAAACAAATTCAACATTCTCTCAGAGGATGAAACGGAAACCGAATCGGTTGAGGCTTCATCTAGCCGCAAAAGATCTAAAATTTCACCAATAGTCGTTACTGACGTCGAAGCTGATACAACAAAAATAACCGAGGATCTCGGTTTGTCTGTCGAAACCAAAATCGTTTCGATCGGGAAAAAAATCTTCGCACAATCCGCAGCAGACAAAGCTAAAATTATCACCGCCCTAGGAGCAGCAAATGTAAACTACTTCACACATCCAGACAGGGTGGACAAAGTTTTCAAAGCCGTGTTAAAAGGTTTACCTGAAATTGACACATCGATAATAGCCAAAAGCTTGAAGGAAACATACAACATAAACGCAACGAAAATCATTATGTTTAATACAAAATCGCATAGTAAAGTGTATTTATGCCACTTCGCCGCATCGGAAGTAAATTTGAAAGTATTGAACACAATCCAAGCAGTATATCACCATATCGTCAAATGGCAACCGTTTAAACCAAAGGAAAACGCACCAACACAGTGTTACCGATGTTGTATGTACGGACATGGGGCCACGTTCTGTGTGCGTTACGCAGTCTGTATGCTATGTAGTGGTGATCACTTAACAAAAGAATGTAATGTGATTAAAGCAGACGCGAAAGAACCAATTTTCAAATGCTTCAACTGCATAAGCAATAAACTCGAACACAACCACAAAGCAAACGATATCAACTGTCCGTTCCGTGCGAAGTACTTAGCCACCAGATCCAGCGCACGCAACAAAAACAACAGAAATCCTATAACGCAATCGCTAACCAACAACAATTCAAAGGAAAGTCAAGCCCATAGGTACGTGCGAGCACCCATACCACACCCAATGCCGTATTCATTTGCGGCGGTCGCCGCTCAAACACATGCATCAACATCGAATACGCTCAACAACTCAAACAAACCAACACCAGCGTCATCAAACTTAAACGATTCAAATATTTGGACAATTGCTGAAGTGTCGCAAATATTAATAAATAGTATCAACGAACTGAAACAATGCAAGTCTAAGCTGGATCAGCTTACAATTATCGCACAATTGCTTCAAAATGCATGCAAATAAAAACGCCAATTTCTGGAATGCATAAAACACAACAATCACAACAAAATGAAACTTGACCCGAATTATCACACAGTCAGCGTAATCATTGACTTTACGCTTAGCTTAAACTTTTCCAACCATTTAACGCTACAACAAAAATTAGTTTTTTCTTTTCATTCCAAATATCGCTCAAAAATTTTCAATTCAGATTTTAATTTTACTAACGAAATTGATGTATTATTTTTATAATTAGCATTTCATTTTTACAAACTATTTTTCATTTTCTATATAACCAGAAAAATCCCGTCACATTGTGGTTTTTTAAGATTTTTCACAAAACACACAATTTTCTCCTACACAAAAATATTTTTAAGAAATATCATATGCTGTAAAGTCTAACGACTGTATCCCATAACACCAAACATGATCATTGTATTACAAATGAAACATCAACAATAAAAACCATACCATACCATATACCATATATGACATTTTTGTGAAATTTTTTCAGACATTACTCAAAAAATATCTCAAATCAAAAACAAATGATAAAAAGTTTGACGTAATTTTTTTGTTTTTTTTTTTCAAATAAACAATAGATTTGTACTAGTTTTGGAAAGGCTTTAAGATTATCAGCTTTCATATGTGAGTTTTTGCTTATTCTATTTTTGAATTCGATTGATAAGTATATTTCTGAGAATAATCGTATGGAAATAATCACATTCCGATAGCGAGAGTACATTGTGTGTGGAACGAGGCATTAATTATTACCAAACAAATGATTTTGCAATAAATCAATCTTCAACTGTTTTGCTTCTAAATAATCAAACTCATTCAGCACATAAAATAAGGCT
>NW_022601461.1:0-3209 GCF_009176505.1 Sitodiplosis mosellana
GGTTTTACGTTACCTTGTTGTGAGCTGCCTGGACGTGATTCGTTTTGTTGCACACTGAGCGTCTGCGTACGTTTTTCGGCTTCAAGTGTCGGACAAAGCGTGCTGTTGTGATATTTGCCCCCTTTGCAACGTGGGCATGGTGTTGTTGCCTTAGGTGTGCCGTCTTTGTTCGTATAACAGTAAAAATCATTGTGATTCGGGCGCAAACACATGTGACATAAATTGTTTTCTCTCATGAATTGTTGTCGGCCTGCTAAATTCATTTCTTTGAGCTATCGCTCACATTTGAAAATCGGATGAGGGCCTTGGCATAATTCACATGGTGCCAGTTCTCGCTTGAAAGAACTTGCCTGGGGAACGTTGTTCGTATTCTGTGGGCGCGTCGCGCTTGAACTTCGTGAACTGGATGCTCCGGCTCCTTGTCGGTCATCAAGGTGAGCAAAATATTTGGCCTGTTGTTCAATGAACTTTTTCAATTCTTTCCATGGCGGCACATGGCTCTTAATCTTCTTCGGCGTTTGTTGGTCACCGCCGGCCGTTTCTTCACCGGCGGTTGCGGCCTCAGCTTGATTTTCTGATACCATAGCCTTTTTTGGTTTTGGTCGGATCTTTTCCCATTCGCTGCGGGTGTCGTTATCAACCAAACTTAGCACGAGAAACACGAGAATTGGATCCCATTGTGTGGTATCGAAATACTCGTCAAGCATTCCCAATGCATCGCGCATAATATCAAGAATGCGTCGTAAACCACTGCATGATGGCTTCGACATTTTCGGCATTGTGAGTAGTTTGCCTACTAACTCTTCAACGATCTTGTAATCGTCTCCGTATCGTTCTTCCAGTCTTTGCCAAATGATCTGGTATGTTTGTTCCGTGATTGCCAGTTCGCCTCTGGCCCCGGCTGCCTCACCAATCAACGCCTCGGATAAGTAATAGCATTTGCGCGATGGTGCTAGCTTCGTGTCCTCATGGATAACTTTGAAACAGTTACGGAAACTCTTCCAAGCCGTATGACCGCCTTTGCCACCTGCAAATTTTCCCCACGTATTTGGGATTTCTAAATGCGGCATTTCAACACTAATTCGTTCAGTCGCCTGTGACTGCGGGTGTTGTTGCTTTGGTGCTAAAACCTCCATGCGTGTTCGGCATATTGATCGTGTTGGGCGATACAAATCTTGTATTTTATCATATTCGTCGTATTGTTTGTCGATTTCACCGCTGTCGGTTAACGTATCGACGATTGCTTCATGTTCTTTTTTGAAGGCTTCCCAGTCTTGTTCGAGTATTAACAAGTGGTCTTCAATTTCAATGCGTGACAAATTGTTGAACGAATTTTCACATACCGTTCCATGAGCCTTGGTTATATTCCGTGCATAAATATCTCGTTTTCTCGTCGACATTTTATTTGTTGCTTCTTTCTCAACAATCAATAGATTTTGCTGCTGCGTAGTTTCAGCCGATGCCTTTTGTTTGGAATTTTCCACAGCCTTTTCTGTTGCCTTTTCGTGCTGCTGCGTAGTTTCGGCACTTTTCGATTTGTCCGTTTTTTCTTTCTGTTTCGGACGTCTGCTCGTTCTGCGTTCGGCAATTTTTTGTGGTTTATCTGACATTAATAACGGCGATAGCCTAGTTCCCAGAAATTTTCGTGCATAAAATTTCTGTGATCAGCCTGAACACACGTTTATCGCCTGCCTTTCGCGATTTTTCTCAGTAATTTCCGTTTTGAAATTATTTAGTCAAAACCACAAAATTCACTTTATCTTTCAAAAACTGATTAACGTTTGATGAATTTACAATCGGCCTATGATATAATCAATTTTTTTTTAACTAATCTGGCTCAAAATCCGATTTTTGCAAGTATTTCACAATAGCTTGTAACTTTTTTTTTTCTTGAAAATAAAAATGGCGGTCACAAATAACCCGTGCAACAAAGAGTCAACTGTATTATTTAAGAATCCGCAGCGTAATGCCGTTGCGATCGATTTGCTCGTCAATATTTGGTGACAAAATCGATGCGTCAAACCAGCAATCGATGCAATGCTTTCTTTCTCTTGCATGCATTAGCCTTAGCCTCGTCAACACATTTCGTCGACCAATGAGAGTGCTCGGTTGCGCGTCTGTTCTTGCTTTCTCAGACATTCAACCGAGCGGCACTCTCATCGCCTGTAAACGTGACTCACACTTGTTAAATAATATTCGCATTGTTTTAGCGCCTAATTTTCAGCCAATGAGCATACTCATTTGAGCGTCACTTTGCTTGCGCCTACATACACATCCATGCATAATGTATACGTGCAACCGTTGCTTGTTGTCGCATAGCCTGTTACATGAATATTACATGCATAACGTTTGGCCCGTTCGGTGGTCAATACACTTACATGCAAATCATGAAATTTCTCACTCGCGCGCTCAAAAGTGCTGCCGTGTTACAGCATCTAGAATATTCTCTACAGCGTTCCTCTGCAAGAGTAAACGAGATAGGTAGTGTGCTGCTTCCACATCACTATTCATGTTCGTTCTCGGCATTTTCGGCCTCGGGCGACACTCTCCGTTCTGTGTGAGTGTGACTCATTACTCCTTAAGTCGAAATCGCATCATCCATTGCGCCTACCAACACATTCATCATAATGTGTATACCACGACTAGTGCCTGTTGCCACATGAATATTTCATCGCATTTGCCCGGTTCGGTGGTCAATGCATGTAAATGTGTTGAGTGGAATTTTCCACTCAGTTCGCCCAAAACAATGCCGTCATGTTACACTGTTCTGTCATGTTCTCTGCAGCGTATATCTGCGAGCGTGGGGGAGAGCGAGATAGACAGCATGCCGTTTCACACTGCTACGCGCTATTATTTTTTCTTGGAATTTTCATCCAATTCTGCCTATTCTCTTGCCTAAGAAACACAGCAATAAACATATTTCACACAAATTCACTGCACTTTCGTTAACATTTCCTTTTCTTTCTTCATAAAGGGAATTTCCCGACACAGTTTTGCCTAAAATATGTGTCGTTCTTTCTTGGAAATTCCCCCCGTTCTCCGTTTTGCCTCGGATCACGGAAGAACAGAAAAAAACAATGCATAAACAAAAATTCAACAATTTTCGGCCTTTTATTGAATTTTCTGTCTATCGGCCTAACGTTCGAATCTGTCGAAGGACCAAATGTTCGGGCTAAACATGTTTACTTACCTAGAAACCCATAAAACGG
>NW_022601462.1:0-2781 GCF_009176505.1 Sitodiplosis mosellana
TTCAAATTTATTCGGTTCTTTTGTTGAACATCAAATGACAGGGACAAAAAAAGAGACGGTATTCAGCTTTTCCAGGCGCCTAAAACCTCTTTCCTCGAGCCTTTATTCTTCTTCTTTGATTACTTCTCACCTTTGGCTTCCGGATCCAATCAAGCAACGGTGCAATCGGTTGAAAAACAACTGACTTACCACCCGAATGAAGTATGGTCATGCCCACGAGTTTGTTATTCTTTTTCGAAATCATTGGACCTCCAAACGTAGAGGGAGTTCCCATGCTTCCATTTAAAGTGTAACACATCAAATGATTTGCATCGAATGCAGCGCCCAATGTCGGTTTGCATTTGGCGCCATCCAAATACTTTGTATCATAACGCCTCGTTCTCATTGTTCCATCCAATATCATATCACCATAAACAGTGACCATTTCGGACGGGTCATTCATTTTGTAATCTTTGTCCACCAAATCGATGCTGCCGACGTTATCGTTGAACTCCAACGGTTTTTCAAGTGTAATCTTGGCAATGTCAAATGCGTACCCCGACAATGAGTATTTCTCATGAATTTCTATCTGGTCTTCAGTGACTTTAAGTTCTGTCGCATTTCTTGATAGTTTATTAACAGTTACGTAGACATATGGGGCGCCGAGCACACTATGAGCACAGGTCAAAATCTCCGTTCTCGACAAAATGATTGCATTAGCTTGTATTTCATCATCTTCTTCAGCACCGGCAAAATCTTCTTTGTAATCAGTAAGAAATTCTGTAATAGAAAAATATCTCAGAATGAATATTTATGTTTATGAATCATGAAAAATCTCCACTTTTGCCTCTCCTCTATTTAAAATTTAAAAAAAGTGACGTTAAAAACGGTTTGATTTAGTTCGAATTTCGAATGCACACTTACTTGCCGGTGCCGCTATATCGGCTATAAATTTAGCTTCGTTAGGTGTAAGCGGAGATGGAATTGGTTTCACGCTCTGAAATTAATGCAAAAAATGAGTTTGTCTGCGTTGTTGAGAATAAAAATTGGGGCATTGTGATTAGATACCTTTGGGTCATGAATAAAATCAAGAAATAGAGTAATTGGGAGGAACGTTCCGCGACCACCTGTTTTTCCAACACCCGTAGTTATGCCCACGATTTTACCATTTGTTTTTGAAACGACTGGTCCACCCGAATCGCCGTGTGCAATAATTTTGCCATCATTCGTAGCTTCACCAGTTGTAAAATACAAAGTCTGACTTATGTCGAATGTGTTGGCTCGTTCAACTTCAGATATATAGTTCGCATCGCAACGCCTCAATATCATTGGTACGGTGTTGTTCAACACGCCATATCCATAGGCAGTGACCACTTCTGATTGGTTATTCAATTTGTAATCCTTATCCACGAGTTCGACACTACCAACGGTATCGCTGAATTCTAACGGCGTTTTCAGTGTAATTTTGGCAATATCAAATGCACCATAAATTAAATGACTATAATGAGGGTGCCATGCAAAGTTCTCTTTTTCGACTTTGATTTTAATTTTCTGGTTTGCATTTGAAACAACTTTCGTACCAGCTACCACATAAACATATGAGGCGTCATACACACAATGGGCATTCGTGATAATTTCCGTTTTCGACAGAATAAATGCGGTACAATCACTCATCATTTTTCTATTGGGATCATTTGGATGGTCTTTGTATTCATGCAAATATTTTGTAATAAAATCGTTTCATTCTCAGTAAAAGCAATAATATTTGAAGAAAAAATGAACACACACAAAAAATTGCTAGGGGGAAACCGCGAATTCTTCATCTACAAAATTCGTTTCTATCATTCAGTTTTAATACCATCTGTATGTTGACTCAAATATTTGACTAAATCTATAATCCACTATGGAAGATACTTTTGACCACCACAATGTGATGAATTTTCTGACAGTAAACTGACAACGCACAATTGAAAGTTATCATTTACAGTTAAACGTTTCGGGAGAAAGTTCGAAAAATATCACAGTTGTAAATAATATATTGTTTGAAAAAATTTATAAAATCTAGCATTATTTTCAATTTTCTGAAGCGTGGTCAGCCCCTAGCAAAATTGATAGAATATTTGAATTTTTCGGACAAAAATTCACACGAAGAAAAAAGAAAATGATTCTAAAGCAGACTTACTTGCGAGGGCATGGATTCCAGCTACAAACTTTGCCTGTGACATGTTTTCAATCACTTCGCCCTTAAGAAGAGCTTGCGAGAAAAAGCCATCTGTTCATTAGAAAAAAAGTTGAAATTTCGAATTGAATATTATAATAGTCTGAAAAAATCTTTTGGAATCATAAAAAGCTAGTTCGAAAACCAAAAATGTCTTACGTTTTCCTTGAAGTTCCTAGAAAAAGAAATTTCGTGTTAATTTTCATTTCTACAGAAATATCGTGTTTTATTGGATAAAAGTGAAAATGATAAAGGAATAGAAAAAACTTACCGAAAATTCAACGATAAATAGCACCGAAAACAAACCGTGTAGTAGCTTCATTTTAATTTGCCAACCAAACAGGTTAAGTTGCACAATGATAGTAAAGAACCGTCTTGTACTTCTTTAGAAGATCCTTTGAATTCGTTTGGTCTTCCGCGTGCGGTGCTGCCTTTTTTATACCATTCATCTACTAATAGCTGACACGTGCCATGCAATCAATAATTGATGAATTGTGGTATTTTTCAGTTATGGAATATATGAATTGAGGTCTACTAACACTATGCAACAACAAGAAACAACCACAGAGAAGAGAACTTATTTC
>NW_022601463.1:0-6135 GCF_009176505.1 Sitodiplosis mosellana
AAAAAAATGATAATAAAAATAAGTACTGGTTATAGTTTCTGTTCATGAAGTTACAATAAATAATAATACAAAATAAAATAAAGTTAAGGGGAGAGGGGCGTGTGTTTGTGTGTGTGTATTTATGAACTAAAGATAGCAAATTAAGAAAGAAAAGAGAGAAAAAAATGATCATAAAAACTAGAATGTGTTACGAAAAAAAAGAGAGAAGAGAAGAAAAATATAAATTAATGAATTGAGAGAGTACAGTTTATATAAATTAATTACATACAAAACATACAACATTAAGTATAAAACTGGTAAAAAGCCGAGCCAAATAACGGGGCATTTGGCCGCATGAAGACAAAACCAAAACGTTATATTCGGATGATATATAGAAACATTTACACCATTTCTTCTTCTTTTTCTTCTTTTTTCAAATTCATTGTGAATGCGGGAGACTTTTTGTTTAATCTTTTTTTTGTTTTCATCATTTATTTCTTCGTTCTCTATTTGCTGATGCACTAAATCATAATAATTTTAAAAAAAAGTAATAATGGTTAGACAATACAGTTGAAAGGAAGTTGTCAATCAACGGAAATTTTGTGCATTTTCATGGTGAGTTGTTAAAAAAAATTCCTACAAACTATTTGTAATAAGAATAAATCAAGGATAAAAACTAGCGATCGAATTGTTCAGTAGTCTTAAAACGGAAGGTAGTTTGAGTAACATAGAAAATAGCGGTAAATTTATTTTAGAAACAATTTATTCGCATTGGTGTTTTCTCTCTCCTTTTTCTTTTCATGCGCGTTTTTTTTTCGGCAAAAAAAGAAATCGGAGTCTGTGTGTGTGAGCATTTTGCTTCATTTGTGCTGTAAATTAGAAAAATTCAACGGAATCATTGGCGGTTCGCCCCAATTACAATTGAGATAATTATTCTCTGGCCAACTGTACAACTCAATGTTTCTGTCAACCGGCCACAGAAATCATTAGAATCTTTTGTTTTCCTCTTCTTCTTCATCATTATAATAAAAACATATTTCGTAAGTTTAAATATAATATATTTATATACGAGTGTTGGGGTGTGTGTGTAACTTATTTTGCACCGAAGAGAACGAAAGGTCAAACTGTCATCCGAAAATAGCACTTTCTTTCACTTTCTTCTGTTTCTTGGACACATGGCGTAAGATAAGCCATTATTTAAACCGTCCTATTTTAGTGACGAATGACAAATGACCTTCTCATTGTCATTTCCGTGTCTGGATAATATCATATAGCGAAGTGTGTGTGTGTGTATGTGTGTGGTGTTAATTTTTATATAAAAAAATATTCTCTTCCATTTTTTTCAATTTTCCTTTGCTTTTTCCGCCAAATCCACTCTCTAAACACTAAATTTCAAATCATTTCGATCATAACCGTAATTATAATATAATTTTTTTGTTTGTTTCTCTTGCAATAGGCTACTATGTATACTAAAAAAGGTGAGAGTGAATTTATCGATTGAAAAAATACTGTTATTCTCTTAAGGTTTTAATAGCGTTTTGTTTGTGTTACTTCTGTCTGTCTCGGTTTTAAAATTAATATCCTTATTTTTTTTTTTCATTTTTGCTGCCGAATTTGTTTCTTTTTTGCTGCCAATATTTTTTTCTTCTTTTTTCCTCAAAAAAGAACGTTTCAAAAAAATCTTTTATCAAAAAATAATTTATCGCCAATTTTCATAACAAATTTTAAACAATTTTTTTTTTCGACCGAATTGTTGGTCCACAATTCGAATTGTTGGTCCACACTTTATGGAATTCGTTCAACGCATTCTTTAAAATTCCAATTATTTTTCTTCATCAATGGTTAATCTCGCGGTAACAAATTTGAAATCGTGCGTCTTTTTTATTCTTTCAATTCATCATTAGCTTTTGGGACGAAATTCCATTTTTTTCCTCTGTTTTTCAATTCAATCACTTGATGTGCGACATAATTGTTCATCTTATTTATACAAAACTTACACAGACTAATGATTAAGCTTAAGAAAATAGAGAGAGTGTGGGTGTGTGTGAAAAGTAACATATATATAAATGGAGAGTAAGTAGCTTCGTTGAAAATAAAGTAGTGTTAAAACGATCGAATCAACGCCAATGGCGTTCCGTAAGCGTGTGCTTGTTGCCATTAAAGATAATAAATTAAAGTTTTGGAGCATTGGTTTTTAAAACAAACAACAAGAAGATGTTCATCATTTCTATAAAAAAAGAAGCTGCCATTTGTATGGTATTTTCTTCAATTCAATGCGGTAAAAAATTAAGGGGACAAACACTACAACTAAAACTACGATTAAAAATGTGTATAACGCTAAATTGTTAATCATAATAATAATTTATTGCTTAAAATAGCTTTTTGTTAAATCTAAAATCATATGTAAAAAAAAACACGGAGCGCAAAAAAGGCGATGAACATTCTTCGAAGGAAGGAGATTGAGTATTTCTTTTTCATTTGATTCAAAAATGAGACATGCGATTTGTTTGGAAATAAATGTACGAAGACTCGACAATTTCATGGTACCATCGGGCCACATTCGATACCAAAAGGATCATTATTACAAAATGAATGGCCCGCTTGGAGTGGCCGCGCATCTGAATGTCAATACGGAAGGGTTTTGAGTCGAAGAACAATATATTAATGTCAAAGGAAGTGTTGCACTAACGTTTCAAGCAGTTCGATTGACCATTTTCCCAAAGAAAAACTTGCATATAAGTACGTTAGCAAATGAAATAAATAAGTAATTGAAATTGGATTTTGGGCGGCACAAAAAAAACTATGAATCTCATCATCATGCGTTAAGCTGAGTATTTAAAAATAAATCAATTGAATGGGAATAAGGAGTGGATTTTCTCCCGTTTTCTGTCCATAATTTGCATTGCTTGCATTCGAAACCGTAAACCGTTCATAAATTGGAAACTCTTGCTATACAATGTTCAAGAAGAAGACTAAATAGTTTGTTATTTGGATGTTTATAAGGATATTGTTGTGGAACAATTGCTAAACCATTTGTTCACCATCTATTGTTCGTTCTGTTTGGTTTATTTTGAAAGGTGTGAGAGTGAAAATGATTTGATTGGTTTGGTTGGATTGGTTCGAATTAACGTTGAATTGAAACAGCTACTTAATTTGTCTTTAATATCACGTCTAATGTGGTTTCATTGTATCGATCAAAACTGAGTTTAGCGATTAGTTTGATTGATTTTTTTTAATTTGAAAATAGTTATTTCTCTTTTTTCATCTTAGTTATCTCAAATAGTTATTTCATCTCGTTCGAAACGAAACGTTCGCCTCTATTAAAATTGTCAAATTTCTTTCTTCATTGATCTTCAATAATAATTTTCGAAGAAAAATTGCGTGAGATTCGCTTCTAAATGTCTATGTTTCGTTGATTCAGCGATTGATTTGAAATAATTTCTAGTGCATTGTCTCATATATGTTCAAGTTGAAGCGTAATGTGATTTAAAAACCATTCATGGATGGATGCGCTATTAAAAAAAATGGAACGCATTCCATTTGTTCTTCATGGCTCAAACTATCTAAATATACTTCATTTTTGTCGGTAGTTTGTTATTTTTTTTTGTCTCTTTCAGATCTAATTACTATCAAAAAACTTTCGAATGGAAAACTGAAAAAACACACAAACGACAAATAAAATGTGATTTCGTATATCCGAAAAAAATGGCGATTTTCTTCCGTAAAATCTATTTTAGTTGCTCTATCTGCAATTACTTTGTTTGGCTGCCTAAAGTTTTTAGTTTACTTTTTTATGATCTTTTTTATATAAAATGGAGAGAGGAAAGGACAAGTGGAAACTGGAGCAAAATGGTTCAAACAATCGTTTTTTTTATTATTCTTTAATGTAATCGGTTTAATTGTATTTTTTTTTTCGTCTGGCTTTTTTCATTCTATTTTAATAACTATATGCGCTTTTCAAAAATAGATAATTGGAATTGTAAAATTGTTGAGCTATTTTTTTTTCTTTAGTATTTTTGTTTTAAATGTGATTGAATTCATTAAACGTTTTTATTTGTTATTTTCGTCGTATAATAATTATAATCGATAGTTTGTTCAGTGTATATTTTAACAGTCTAACATTCAAATCGTTATAATTAGTCAAAATCAAATTCTATCACATTTTCATCATGTTTTTTTTCTTCTTTTGATACATTTTTTTTCTTCGTGTGTGTGTATTTCGAATCGTTGAAAATTGAATAACTTTTAACAATTGATTAGTATAACTGGAGGCAAGATTATCATTAGAATTATTTTGTGTGTAGCATTGTTATTCGGAAATT
This sequence comes from Sitodiplosis mosellana, assembly GCF_009176505.1. NCBI lineage: Eukaryota > Metazoa > Arthropoda > Insecta > Diptera > Cecidomyiidae > Sitodiplosis > Sitodiplosis mosellana. The sequence continues at coordinate 4,302 of NW_022601463.1, forward strand.
TTTGTTTTATTTTCATGTAACGTGGATACCAAAATACAAATAAAAAGGCCAATGTTATTAGATTCGATTGAATGGAAGAAATCTGTCATTTGTTCTGCAAGAAAATTGTTGAGCATCAAAATTGGTTAGTTTGAGACAAAAATGGGGGAGAAAAGTCACCTACCCGAAGAATTGAGCTTATTTGAAGTCACTATCTGCATTTATATCAGCCAATTTCAATAGAAAAACCGACTTTTTTTTGTTAAAACTCAATTTTGCAATAAATTAAAATTTCATTCTTTCAAAAGCCACATTTCGAATTACGTTTCGTGCTTTGAGCTTATTCCTTTTGATTTCTACGTCCAGGTGAATTCAATGTTTGATAAATTCCGAAAAAATTTCTTATCCAAGTGAAAAAGTATGGGTGTGTTTTTTTTATTCTCGAAAAATAAAGCACTAGATAACACATTTCATTAATGCCAGTTTGAAATTTTGTAAACCGTTCATATTTCTTTCATTTTCCGATTTTCACTTTTCAACTTTGATTTTTTTCCAAATTTTCTTCTGCCAGTTTCATGATTTGCATTCGAATTTGAATAATCTCGATTTTTTTAAGCACTTTTCAATTGTTTGGTTAATTAATTCATTTTATTTGAATTTTACACAATTTTTGAACTTCTGAGTTTGAAAGAATCGAAAATGTTCCTTTTTTCTAATTCTGCCAGAACCGAATCTTGATCTGACAGATTTTCTTTCAAAAGAAAAAAGGGACGATTTTTCATTTTCTCCTTTGATTTTTCTTGAATGAAACGATAAAATTGAAAACAAAGACAAAACAACATCTTTCGCATTTGAATGAACCCAACTAAAATGAAAATGAATCCAAGGAAGTGTTTGAGACATTGTCCCAATGAGACAAATACACTCGTTTCATGCATATTTTTTCTTTCTAATTAGTACCTCTAGACTCGAATAATAATCGATTTTGAAAAGTCAATTGAAAAAGCTATGTTCAGACGAGGAATGAGATTTCATTTTTTAAGCACTTGTACTGAATGCAATGAAGTGGCTGGTTCTGTTTGCTCTTTCTCAGTTGATAAAATTCTACGTTCCTTCCTACATGTTGTGTCGCTTGCTTTGCGCACACCAAAAATGTTAGTGTCGATCATATATACATTCATGTTCATCACATTCCATTTCCACTGTCTCGGTCGAATTTTTTTGTTGTCATAATTTAGAATGTCATCCTACGGTTTACATTATGCAAAAACTACATCGGTTAGCTTCTGCTGTCGCTTATTTCCTCGCATTTTGTTTCTTGTTTAGTAAGTAGTAGTAACTATGCGTATAATTTAAATCTTTTCTTGTGTTTTTGTTGTAGTCTATAATAAGTAAATATTAAACTTTGTGTTATTAATGGCAATAACATGAGTCGATTGAATCCAACGAACGTCGATGATCACCATCGTAATCCATCACAATCAGTCTTGGTGCTGAACGAAGTCCCGCCCGGCGGCGTCAATGAATTTAAAACGAGCAACAGCATGCCAAATATCAGCAAAACAGACAGTTTAACCAAAGAACCAAATAATGATACTGAGCATGCGACTGCGAAAAACGATTCTCAATTAGATCAAATGCTTCCCAATTAGAAAAAAAGAGAAACGCCGATATAAAAATCTGAGTGATACGATAAGCATGCATGTGTTGAATGGATTCATTTGTTTTTAATAGAGTTCTTTCTCTGTTGTTTTTTTTCTGTTGAAATTTCCCTGAGAAATGAGTGTTAGCAATTTCAATTAATTTTTTCGAGGTGAAAGACTGTGACAGAGTGAATACTTCAAACGGCGACAAG
>NW_022601464.1:0-2781 GCF_009176505.1 Sitodiplosis mosellana
CCCTCATCATCAGTACCAGTAATTGGTACCCATCTCCTCCACTAGTTGAAATGGAAGAGTATTTTCTCAGTTCCAAAATTCGAATACGTCGAGAATATTGATTTAGTCGAATAGATTTTCCCTATAATTTGAATTGATTTTCTGTTTTGTTTGTTAAATTACATATTTCGCATGATTTAACCATTTTTGTTATGTGTTTTTTCATACCCGGCCACAAATAATTGTTCTTTATTTTAATGTAAATTTGGCTTGCGTTCGAATGGTTCCAATGCTCATGATTTCTCAGGATTTCGAGTTTTTTTTTTTATTTTGTCTCTCTTTTGAATAATTACTACACTTTTCTTAATGTTGATTACCATTCCATCAAGATTATTTTGCGTTATCTCACAAAATTCCTCAACAGTGTAATACGAAAAAATGATTGAATTTATTGCAATTTGATGTTTGTATATCCCGTGTATCTCTGAGCAATATTGGAGCTTTGTACAAAATGCCTCGATACAAAACTTATTTTCATTTTCCAAAAATTCAAAATAGAAAATTGTTTGTAACCCAATTTTCACCAAGACACTGTTATTTCTTATGACCAGTCTTGGTTCCTTTCTACAGAATGGCTCATCTAAAGTGATTCTCACCCTTGTTTTGCCCATAATTATTATTTTACCCTATTATGTTTTGATATAAATATATTTGTAAAAATTTGTGTATTGATTTCGTACGTTAAAAAAAAAATAATTATTCAGAGAAAATCCACAATAAAATGTTTAAATATTCAAAATTATTCATTCAAATTGAGAAATTTAAAAGAAATCAAAAGAAATCAAAAAGAAATGATTTTATTTTTTCTTTGAACTTCACCCCACTATACTTAGTCATTAATTAAAAATCATGCCCTACTATGGTTGCTAAGAATTTCATTATTTGTTTCTTAAATGTAACGCCCCACTATACTAGTTATTAATTAAATAAAAAAATATCGCCCCACTGTAGTTTGTTACTTGTTCTCTCCACCTGTGAACGTGTGAGTTTTCCCCTTCAAAATAAACGTTAACAAATAATTCCAATAGAATCGATTACGCAGGTCGGCAAGTAACAGAGCGATTAAGAGTATAGATACAGCGTTAAATTTTCGCAGTATACTCAAATAAAAATTGAGAACAAAAGAAAAATAATTTGTACCCAAAATGCATTCAAAGCATTTGAGACTATTGTATCAAAGTGAACAGAAATTTCTCCTTTTAAATCGAATGGTTTTCTCTTAGCAAGACAAAATTTTAATTTAATGATAACGATTTTTTGAAAATTCACACATAAAATAACGATGAAGAAGTAATGTCGACTACCAATGTTTTTTTTCATTTCTCTTCGCTTTCAATCGTCGCATATAGCGTATATCCATGCGTTGGTTGACCCGTGAATTGAAAAATGTCCCGATCATTGGGCTTAGCTGCTTTCGTTTCTTATTGCCGTTTGTGTGAGGTTTCTCTTCTTCTTCTTTGTTTCCATTTATCCATGCGTCAATCGCTCATCATAGTATTCGGGCAGTCTCGTACTCTAACGGCTTTGTTCGTTACTCGGTGATCATTTGTACTTCGTTATGATTTCGCAAGGTACATTTTTGTCCGTTTGTTTTCACTCATTTTTACTGACTGTTCGTATAATGTGCAGAAATGATCAATGCGATCCACCCAATCGTCGAAATAGAATTATTCATACCGCTGGTATGTGTATGCATTTAGCAACCGTGTGCGCATGCATTATTCGCCAAATTTCGTTATCTATCGCGCTCTTTTCGCGTTCTAACAGTCAAAATGTTCAGTTGCAAATGGTTTTAATTATGTTGCACATATCTATTCGCGTTTGTTAACGCAGTCGCAGGTATACAGTGTCCATAGAACATACGTCACCACTACAGTTAATGTATTTTATTGTCTTTTGTACCGCTTTATCGTTTTTTTTTTCATTTGCATGCTCTTCTTTGTGCGGATTTTCGCAGTTATAGTGAATTATATATAACTGTTGTTGGAATTTTGAAACGTAGCTGCATTCGATTTTAAATGAAATGTAATCGTTTCGTTTAATGCTATTTTATAAAGCACCTTATAACGCGATTTTTCAATGTCACCTTCGCTTCACTTTTTATATATTTTGTCCATGCAAGCAAAATAACTGTAGGTTTCATTCGTTTTAATTTCATTTTTTTCTGCTCTTTTTTCTTTTGTTCGTGTTTTTATTTCTGCGCGTAAAATTTGTGGCTTATTACACATATAATTTATTGATTTTTCTTTAAGCATCACGATTTCGCTCTAATTGTGCAGATTTTCACTATCTTTGAGAACCTCTATGCCTTTTCTATGTTTGACAATTGTCCAATATTCGATGTTAACTGAATGATTTCTTGTCGATGAATCACAGATCACAAATGCGCTTGATTTTATCAATGTTAAATGCACTTGTAAAGCGTGACATTGATCCCAGGATATGCAGATGGATAAAACATTTTCTGTCAGCCAGACATATAACTTACGAAAGCTCAGGCAAGAAACGTACTGTTCTAGCGACCAGGGGCGCACCACAAGGGGGTGTCTTATCACCTCTTCTGTGGATTCTGGTTATGGATGAGCTTCTAGTGGAACTCAACGAGGCTGGATATACGGTAATTGGCTATGCTGATGACCTAGTACTAATCTGCAGAGGAAAATTCCTAAGTACGCTGTGTGAACTCACGCAAAATGCCCTAAAAATTATAGAGACCTGGTGCAACCAAGTCAATCTATCAGT
>NW_022601465.1:0-5397 GCF_009176505.1 Sitodiplosis mosellana
AATGGAAGATTCATTGTATGGGTGTACATGTGCTTCTTGAGATGATCTCTTTGAGAAAATGATTTTGAGCATTTTACGCACTGAAACGGAGTTTCTCCAGAGTGAGTGCGCATATGACGAATCAAATTGGATTTCATCAAACCAAATGATTTGCGACAAACATAACATTCGTAAACACGACGATTACACTTCTCCTCATGTGAAACTCTTTCGTCTTGATCTGAGAATCTTTCGTGACATTTTGAACAGCGGAATGGACGTGGACCGGCATGAAGCTTCATGTGTTTGTTTAATGAGCTGTTGAGTGTAAATTGCTTGAAGCATTCTTCACATTCGAACGGTTTGTCACCACTGTGTACACGCATGTGGATCACCAGGTGTGCTTTCTGCGATCCAAATGATTCCTTGCACAAATGACATTCGAAGCGACGAATTTTGCAGTTCGATTCGTGTTCCGTCTTCTCTTCCTTTCCATCGAATCCTTGCAAGCAGCCCAAGCAATGGAACAGAAACTCTTGGACGTGAGCTTTCATGTGACCAAGGAGATTTCGTTTTTCTTCGAAACGTTTCGGGCAAAGGGTGCATCCGTGTGGCTTCTCGCCAGTGTGTTTCAACATGTGACGATTCAAACACCACTTATATTGAGCGGAATATTCACAAAACTCACACTTGTGTGGCTTTGATGTGTTTCCATAAGCATTACCGCCTCGTTGCTGTCTGTTGTGTGCCTCATTGCCATTTTCTGGCGGGCGCAAATCTTTCCTATTCTGTGAAGGCGGCTGTTGATCTTGTTGGTCACCCATCGCTTGCTTTCCGTTGTCAGCACTTGTCTTCGCCTTCTCTTCTTTCTTTTTGTCACATTCGTTCTTCACCTCGGCCTTAGCCTCGTCCCAGCTCAAGTCATCGAAATCGTATTCAGCGTCACGTTCGTTGAAACCAGGAATACGTACCGCATTGCGATGAGTCGAAACCGAAACGTCAACCAATTCACCAACAGACACTGGCTCCTGTTTGATGTCGCTTTTCCGTTTGATCTCGAATGAATCAGCCGACTGAATGTTGCTCGGAGTCACAGGCGCCATCCGGCCATTCGATTCCATTGGGTCATTAGAGCTGCATTCTTTCTTCACTCCAATTTTCGTCGATTGTTTGAGAATCAATGAAAAGAATTGATATTTTAGATGCAGCAAAGAAAATGTTTGAGCTCTAGTTTGAGCTTAGGTTTGACGGCACGAAAGGAACTCTTTACAAATCTTATCTGATAATCTATTGAATTCTTGTTTTCCAAATATATTCTAAACAATTGAAATGCATGATTCAAGTGAGCAAATTATGAGTTATGAAAATAACGTTTCAATAAACACGATTTTATTTTGTTTGTTCAATTCAATCTAGTATTGAAGTCACCAGCACTCGCTACTTGCCATTGGAACATCAAAATGTACTTACTTCTTTTCATCGTCCATTTTTCCCCAACGGTTTTATGATTCCGGTCGACTTTCGATGGTGTGTTACAATGCGATTATTTACTTCAAAAGTGATCAAAAAGGTATTATTAATAACAGCAAGAAAAAAGTCCAATTCTGTTTGCGTTGAATCGAAATGTACTTTGTTGGCTTGCAAATGGAAAGTTGCTTAGCCAGCAGAAGCGTGGCTGTGAAACGTGCTTTCGCCTTGAATTTCACCGTAGAAAAGAATGTTCATTCACACAATCAGCGACGAAGCGGTGAATGTATCACATGCGATTGTGTGAGTGCAAATCGATTCGTGAGCATGAGCTTGTATTAGAAGTTTCTGTGTGGCGATTGAAGTGTCAATGATTTTGATTCAACTCATCGAGATGTCGCTAGAAATAATGAAATTTCAAATTGGTTTTACAAATTGTTTATTGAAGTCAAAATGTAAGATTTATTTGCTATAGGTTGAAATGTTCGGAGAATGAGATTTTAACAGATTTGACCAAAAAGCTGAAATGTAATAGAATTCGATAGTATTGTTGTGAGATTGTATAATGAAAAAAACTATTTTGAATTTATTTACTGTAGTTGAAAAACTTATTTTTGGAATATTAGAATTTTCTTTTGTTCATTCAATGCAGTTGATTCGATGGAAATAAACGTTGTCTGACTGTCCCATGGGAACATCAGTGTAACCAAATCGCGACGTACAGAATTATTTGCGGTGACTGTTTTTCATGTGCCTGTTGAAACTCGATTTCCGTGTAAATGTATTGCAACACAGGTCGCAGCGGAATGGTTTCTCGCCTGAATGTGTGTGCATATGACCTTTCAATTGGTCCTTGGATGAACGGAACAACTTCTTGCACAAGTAACACTCGTAGTAGCGTCCGTTGCAGTTTCGTTCACCAGAGTGAGTGCGCATATGAGTAATCAAATTGAATTTTTTCGAACCAAACAATTTACCACAAACATAGCATTCGTAAACACGACGATTACACTGCTCCTCATGCAAATCTCTTTCGTCTTGATGTACGAATCTCTCGTGACATTTTGAACAACGGAATGGCCGTGGGCCAGCATGAAACTTCATGTGGTTCTTTAATGCGCTGTTGCGTGCAAATTTCTTGAAGCATTTTTCACATTCGAACGGTTTGTCACCACTGTGTACCCGCATGTGCATCACCAGGTGTGCTTTCTGCGATCCAAATGATTTCTTGCACAAATGACATTCGTAGCGACAAATTTTGCAGTTCGATTCGTGTTCCGTCTTCTCCTTCTTTCCATCGAATCCTTGCAAGCAGCCTGAGCAATGGAACAGAAACTCTTCGACGTGTATTTTCATGTGACGAAGGACACTTCGTTTTTCTTTGAAACGTTTCGGGCAAAGGGTGCATCCGTGTGGCTTCTCACCAGTGTGTTTCAACAAGTGCTGATTCAAATGACCTTTATAATTGGTCGAATATTCACAAAAGTCGCATTTATGCTTCTTCAATACAGTTTTCGGAACATCAACTTTGTCACACGATTCCTTGTTCTTGGCACCGTGGCCACTTCCTGGCTGCGTGAAAACGTTTTCATCTGGTCGTGATGGCTGCTGTAGATCACGCTGATTTGCCATCGCATCACCGCCTAATTCATCGTTCGTCTTCGATTCCTTTTCCTTCTTTACTTCGGTTTCTCCTTTCACTTCAATTTTGGCATCATCCCAACCAAGACTGTCAAAGTCGTATTTGCCGTTCGGTTGGTCGACACCAAATGAAGGTACAACAACACGGTTAGTCCTTGTCGGAACGGGAACTGGAACATCGACCAAATCACCGACTGATTGCGGCTCTTCCTTGATGCGAGGCTCTTTAACCTTAACTGGATGATCCAACTGATTGTCAGCCTCGACCACTGCTAATTCTGATCCAGTCGATTCGAATGGTGAATTAGAACGATGGCTTGGGTTCAATGCTGCTTCAGTAGCTCGCCTGGAATTCAATGGATAAAAATTCAGATTTGAATCACAAAACAAAGAGACAATCTTCTCAATAGAATTTAATCGATACAAAAAATCTAGGCAGTCGCTTGTCAAGTAGGAAAAGGAGGCTAATTGTTTGAATGTCACGGTGAAGAAACGCATTCGACTTGAATCATCCATAGCATGACTCTTTTTAACGAAAAAAAAATTCAATGTGAAATTGAACCAAAGGTATATCATTTTTTTACAAATTGACTAGATCAAACGTTCACCAATTCATTTGGTTTTTTCAAGATCAAAGTAAAAAAAGTTTCATTGGCTTTGAGCTGAAATGTCATGGAAAATTACTTACTTCTTTTTGTTCCCCATTTTACTTCACCGAAATGTTGTCTTCCCAGCAAGTATTGATTGATTTGCACTTTCTGAACTATAAATCACTTCGAAAAAATGTGTGGAAAATCACATTTATGTGTAAAATATGACAACAACTTGAAAGTTTGTTGATAATTCGTATTTGAACACTAGAAATATTTTAGCTTTATGTGAAATTGAGAATGGCCGCAAATGACAGAGCAGTAGTACTTGTTGTCTCTTTTGACGATGACAGCGAAAAGAATGTGTCGTTCTGCCTTTGTGCACAATGAAGCGATAAAATAGTGTGCTTGTGTGAGTGCAACTTTGATTCACAAGCTTGTGTCAGTGGTGACGTTTCAATCAAACCTCTTTTTTCGTACTTTCCTCCATTCTCCACACTCAGCGAATAAGTTACGCGTTCTCTTGACCTATTCCAGATGTCGCTAAATATGAAAATGACAACTCTGATTTGAATTTATCAACTTTATTTATTTCATTATCAATTTTTTTTCACAATTTCATTGATGAACTAAAAGAAATTCCAGATTTGTTTTTGTTGGGAAACTAAAGTTTTGAATGAAAAAAAATCAAATGAAAGTTCTCAAGTAATCAAAAATCATGATTGTGTAGTATGACTTCAACTCATTTGATATGACAAAAAAATTTAGACGATTTGAGGAAAATGAATTGATAACTTTTCATACAAAGAATGAATTCAATGCGATCGATATGATCAACGATTCTTGTTGTTGATACTATTTATGTCTCTAGTGGGACTGGACTTCGATGTCAAATTTTGCTTACACAGTTTGCATTGGAACGTCTTATCGCCTGAATGTGTGTACATATGACCTTTCAAATTGGAGTTGGATGAACCGTAGAACTTCTTGCATGAGTAACACTCGTAGTAGCGTCTGTTGCAGTTTCGTTGGTGTGCCTTCCGTTTGTCGTTCTTTAGAAAACCGCGGTGACAAATCAAACATTCAAATGGAAGATTCATTGTATGGGTGTACATGTGCTTCTTGAGATGATCTCTTTGAGAAAATGATTTTGAGCATTTTACGCACTGAAACGGAGTTTCTCCAGAGTGAGTGCGCATATGACGAATCAAATTGGATTTCATCAAACCAAATGATTTGCGACAAACATAACATTCGTAAACACGACGATTACACTTCTCCTCATGTGAAACTCTTTCGTCTTGATCTGAGAATCTTTCGTGACATTTTGAACAGCGGAATGGACGTGGACCGGCATGAAGCTTCATGTGTTTGTTTAATGAGCTGTTGAGTGTAAATTGCTTGAAGCATTCTTCACATTCGAACGGTTTGTCACCACTGTGTACACGCATGTGGATCACCAGGTGTGCTTTCTGCGATCCAAATGATTCCTTGCACAAATGACATTCGAAGCGACGAATTTTGCAGTTCGATTCGTGTTCCGTCTTCTCTTCCTTTCCATCGAATCCTTGCAAGCAGCCCAAGCAATGGAACAGAAACTCTTGGACGTGAGCTTTCATGTGACCAAGGAGATTTCGTTTTTCTTCGAAACGTTTCGGGCAAAGGGTGCATCCGTGTGGCTTCTCGCCAGTGTGTTTCAACATGTGACGATTCAAACACC
>NW_022601466.1:0-1246 GCF_009176505.1 Sitodiplosis mosellana
CCGAATTGCATTAGCTGGTGTTTCAATTTCCACACAAGAGATCCAAATTCTTCAGACTCTATCGGGGAAACACTCAGATGATATTACATTCAGTGAATTAAACTATGGATTGTCATTTTTTATTCCTCACATGGTTGAGAACGTTTATCAGTACAATGTGAAAATTGAGCCAAAAAAGTCAAAGGAAATGCGTCTTTTCATTTTCTTTGAATTTGTTCGGAACAATTTCCCGGAGTTCAATATTGCTTTCGACGGTGTAAAATTGGCATATGCTCCTCAACGACTGGACACTAGCCATCTACAACGTAAAACAAAGATTATTCATCCAGTATCGAAAAAAGAACGAGAGTTCATAGTGACGATTCAAGAGGAAAATGATAGTGAGATACCTATTAAACAGGCTATCAGCAAGTTAGTGTTTATTACCTTAAACTCAACAATTTCGAAAGGAATGTTAAAAATTCATTTTCGATTTTTTATCCAGCCATTTAAATAGTTCCGAAGACGCGGAACCAACCCGTGCTGTCGAAGCATTTGAAACTATAGTGGAGGTGAAAAACTAGATTTTTATGAATCCTTTCAGCGGTAATAAAATTTTAATATTTACACTTCTCCCATAGGCTGATATAAAAACATACAGAGAAGAATATCGTGGTGTTCTGATCAGCAGTTCATTTTTCATATTGCCAGGTGGAATGTATAATTTTCGTACGCCTTGTTGGTATTTGCAATCTCTTTGGTCAACATTTCAAATCAAGAAAGCGCGGAAACCAAGTCCACGACAAATTGGAAGCATCAATTTGGAGGAAATTATCACCACAGGTTCGTCATCTGCTCCTAACGTCGAATACATTCAAGGAAATCTAGAACGTATGACTAGATTAGAAATCCTGGAGGCTGCTGTAAAATCTTTAGAATTCCAAGAAATCGCCAAGAAATATTTCCCACCAGAGCACGAAAAGGTCTTTATTTCTGAATATTCTATGAAATTCGATTGTTGGTTGCGCTACATGAGTATATTTGGGCATTTGATCAAATTGATTAAGTGGGAGTGTGAGAATAAAACTCAGGACGAAAAATATTCCAAAATGATTGCCAAATTCTGTGGAAAATCTCTGATCAAACTCGAAATCAACGAACATGATTTCCGTTTCAATGAATTATCAAAATTCCAAGTTTTAGAGGAGCTGTCTCTTTTGGATGTTTCACTGAGTGAATTTGGATCGGTCTCATCACTCTCATCATT